>NW_027043395.1:0-117424 GCF_036013475.1 Columba livia | reverse complement strand
TTTCTTTCTTTTTTCTTTTCTCTCTCTCTATTCTTTCTTTCTTCTTTCTTTCTTTCTTACTTCTTTTTTCTTCTTTCTTTTTTCTTTTTCTTTCTTCTTTCTTTCTTCTTTCTTTCTTCTTTCTTTCTTTCTTCTTCTTTATTCTTTCTTCTTTCTTTATTCTTTCTTCTTCTTTCTTTCTTAATTCTTTAATTCTTCTTTCCTTTCTTCTTTTATTCTTTCTTCTTTCTTTCTTTCTTCTTTCTTTCTTTCTTCTTTCTTTCTTCTTTCTTCTTCCTTATTTCTTCCTTCCTTCTTTCTTATTTCTTTCTTACTTCTTTCTTCTTTCTTACTTCTTTTTCTTCTATCTTCATTCTTCCTTTCTTCTTTCCTTTCTTCTTCCTTTCTTCTTTCTTCTTCTTTCTTCTTTCTTTCTTCTTCCTTTCTTCTTTCTTTCTTCTTCCTTTCTCCTTTCTTCTTTCTTTCCTCTTTCTTTCTTTCTTTCTTTCTTCTTTTCTTTCTTCTTTATTTCTTCTTTCTTTCTTCTTTCTTTCTTCTTCCTTTCTTCTTTCTTTCTAATTCCTTTCTTCTTTCTTTCTTCTTCTTTCTTTCTCTTCTTTCTATCTTCTTACTTTCTTATTTCTTTCTTCTTTCTTTCTTCTTTCTTCTCTCTTTCTTCTTTCTTTCTTACTTCTTTCTTTCTTCTTTCTTTCTTCTTTCTTTCTTCTTTTATTCTTTCTTCTTTCTTTCTTCTTCTTTCTTTCTTCTTTCTTTCTTTCCTTCTTTCTCCTTCCTTCTTCCTTCTTTCTTCTTACTTCTTTCTTACTTCTTTCTTACTTGTTTCGTACTTCTTTCTTCTTTCTTTCTTCTTTCTTTCTTACTTCTTTCCTTCTTTTTTCTTCTTCTTTCTTTCTTTCTTCTTTCATTCTTCCTTTTCTTTCTTTCTTCTTTCTCCTTCTTTCTTCTTTCTTTCTTCTCTCTTTCTTCTTTCATTCTTCTTTCTTTCCTCTTCTTTCTTTCTTCTTTCTTTCTTCTTTCTTTCTTCTTTCTTCTTTCTTTCTTCTTTCTTTCTTTCTTCTTTCTTTCTTTCTTCTTTCTTGCTCTTTCTTTCTTCTTTCTTTCTTCTTTCATTCTTTCTTCTTTCTTTCTTTCTTCTTTCTTTCTTCTTTCTACTTCTTTCTTCTTTCTTTCTTTCTACTCTTTCTTTCTTCTTTCTTTCTTATTTCTTTCTTATTTCTTTCTTCTTTCTCTCTTACTTCTTTCATTCTTCTATTTCTTTTCTTTCTTCTTTCTTTCTTCTTCTTTCTTCTTTCTCCTATCTTTCTTCTTTCTTTCTTCTTTCTCTCTTCTTCTTTCTTATTCTTTCTTTCTTCTTTTATTCTTTCTTCTTTCTTTCTTTCTTCTTTCTTTCTTCTTTCTTTCTTCCTTCTTTCTTTCTTTCTTCTTTCTTTTTCTCTTTCTCTCTTCTTTCTTCTTCTTTCTACTGTCCTTTCTTTCTTCTTTCTTTATTTCTTCTTTCTTTCTTCTTTCTTTCTTCTTTCTTCTTCTTCCTTCTTCTTTCTTTCTTCTTCCTTTCTTCTTTCTTCTTTCTTTCTTTCTTCTTTCTTTCTTCTCCTTTCTTCCTTCCTTCTTCTTTCTTTCTTCTCTCTTTTTCTTTCTTTCTTCTATCTTTCTTTCTTACTTATTTCCATCTTCTTTCTTTCTTCTTTCTTTCTTTCTTTCTTTCTTTCTTCTTTCTTCTTTCTTTCTTCTTTCCTTCTTCTTTCTTTCTTTCTTCTTTCTTTCTTCTTTCTTTCTCCATTCTGTTTTCTTTATTTCTTCTTTCTTTTTTACTTCTTTCATTCTTCTTTCTTTCTTATTCCTTTCTTTCTCTTTCTTTCTTTCTTCTTCTTTCTTCTTTCTTCTCTCTTTCTTATTTTTTATTTCTTCTTTCTTCTCTCTTTCTTATTTTTTATTTCTCTTTCTTTCTTCTTCCATTCTTCTTTCTTTCTTCTTTCTTTCTTCTTTCTTTCCTCTTTCTTCTTTCTTTCTTCTTCCTTTCTTCTTTCTTTCATCTTCTTTCTTCTTTCTTCTTTCTTTCTTCTTTCTTTCTTCTTTCTTTCTTCTTTCTTTCTTTCTTACTTCTTTCTTTCTTCTTTCTTTCTTCTTTCTTTCTTTCTTCTTCCTTTCTTCTTTCATTCTTTCTTCTTTCTTTCTTCTTCTTCCTTTCTTCTTTCCTTATTCTTCCTTCTTCTTTCTTTCTTTTTCTTTCTTCTTTCTTCTTCCTTCTTTCTTTCTTCTTTCTTCCTCCTTTCTTCTTTCTTTATTCTTTTCTTTATTCTTTCTTTCTTCTTCCTTTCTTCTTTCCTTATTCTTCCTTTCTTCTTTCTTTCTTCTTTCTTTCTTCTTTCTTTCTTCATTCTTTCTTACTTCTTTCTTACTTCTTTCTTATTTCTGTCTTCTATCATTCTTCTTTCTTCTTTCTTCTTTCTTTCGTCTTTCTTCGTCTTTCTTTCTTTCCTTCTTCTTCTTTCTTCTTTCTTTCTGCTTTCTTTCTTCTTTCTTCTACTTCTTTCTTCTTTCTTTCTTTCTTTCTTTTTCTTTCTTCTCTCTTTATTCTTTCTTTCTCTTCTTTCTTTCTTACTTCTTTCTTTCTTCTTTCTTTTATCTTTCTTTCTTTCTTCTTCTTTCTTCTTTCTTTCTTCTTTCTTTCTTCTTTCATTATTTCTTCTTTCTTTCCTTCTTCTTTCTTACTTATTTCTTTCTTCTTTCTTTCTTCTTTCTTTCTCACTTTTCATTCTTTCTTTCTTTCTTTCTTCTTTCTTCTTCTTCTTCTTTCTTTCTTCTTTCTTTCTTCTTTCTTCTTTCCTCTTTCTTACTTCTTTCTTACTTCTCTCCTCTTTCTTTCTTCTCTATTTCTACAATCTTTCTTCTTTCTCTCTTCTTTCCTTCTTCTTCTTTCTTCTTTTTTTCTTCTTCCTTTCTCTTCCTTCTTCTTTCATTCTTCTTTCTTTCTGCTTTCTTTCTTCTTTCGTTGCTACTTTCTTTCTTCTTTCTTTCTCTCGTTCTTTCTTTTTTCTTTCTTCTCTCTCTATTCTTTATTTCTTCTTTCTTTCTTTCTTACTTCTTTTTTTCTTCTTTCTTTTTTCTTTTCTTTCTTCTTTCTTTCTTCTTCTTTCTTCTTTCATTCTTTCTTCTTCTTTCCTTCTTATTTCTTTCTTCTTTCTTTCTTCTTTCTTTCTTCTTTCTTTCTCACTTCTTTCATTCTTCTTTCTTTCTTTCTTCTTTCTTTATTCTTTCTTCTTTCTTTATTCTTTCTTTCTTCTTTCTTTCTTAATTCTTTAATTCTTCTTTCTTCTTCTTATTTCTTTCTTCTTTCTGTTCTTTCTTCTTTCTTTCTTCTTCTTTCTTTCTTCTTTCTTTCTCCTTATTTCTTCCTTCATTTTCTTATTTCTTCTTACTTCTTCTTCTTTCTTACTTCTTTTTTCTTTCTAATCTTCATTCTTCCTTTCTCTTTCTTTCTTCTCCTTTCTTCTTTCTTCTTTCTTCTTCTTTCTTTCTTCTTCTTTCTTCTTCTTTCTTCTTCCTTTCTCCTTTCTTCTTTCTTTCCTCTTTCTTCTTCTTTCTTTCTTCTTTCTTTCTTCTTTATTTCTTCTTTCTTTCTTCTTTCTTTCTCTTCCTTTCTTCTTTCTTTCTAATTCCTTTCTTCTTTCTTTCTTCTTCTTCTTTCTTCTTTCTTTCTATCTTCTTACTTTCTTATTTCTTTCTTCTTTCTTTCTTCTTTCTTCTCTCTTTCTTCTTTCTTTCTTACTTCTTTCTTTCTCTTTCTTTCTTCTTTCTTTCTTCTTTTATTCTTTCTTCTTTCTTTCTTCTTCTTTCTTTCTTCTTTCTTTCTTCCCTTCTTTCTTCCTTCCTTCTTCCTTCTTTCTTCTTACTTCTTTCTTACTTCTTCTTACTTGTTTCGTACTTCTTTCTTACTTCTTTCTTCTTTCTTTCTTCTTTCTTCTTACTTCTTCCTTCTTTTTTCTTTCTTCTTTCTTTCTTTCTTCTTTCATTCTTCCTTTCTTTCTTTCTTCTTTCTTCTTCTTTCTTCTTTCTTTCTTCTCTCTTTCTTCTTTCATTCTTCTTTCTTCCTTCTTCTTTCTTTCTTCTTTCTTTCTTCTTTCTTTCTCTTTCTTCTTTCTTTCTTCTTCTTCTTCTTCCTTTCTTTCTTTCTCTTTCTTGCCTCTTTCTTTCTTCTTTCTTTCTTCTTTCAATCTTTCTTCTTTCTTTCTTTCTTCTTTCTTCTTTCTTCTACTTTCTTTCTTCTTTCTTTCTTTCTAACTTCTTTCTTTCTTCTTTCTTTCTTATTTCTTTCTTATTTCTTTCTTCTTTCTCTCTTACTTCTTTCATTCTTCTTTCTTCTTCTTTCTTCTTTCTTTCTTCTTTCTTTCTTCTTTCTCCTATCTTTCTTCTTTCTTTCTTCTTTCTCTCTTTCTTCTTTCTTTATTCTTTCTTTCTTCTTTTATTCTTTCTTCTTTCTTTCTTTCTTCTTTCTTTCTTCTTTCTTTCTTCCTTCTTTCTTTCTTTCTTCTTTCTTTTTCTCTTTCTCTCTCTTTCTTCTTTCTTTCTACTGTCTTTCTTTCTTCTTTCTTTCTTTCTTCTTTCTTTCTTCTTTCTTTCTTCTTTCTTTCTTCTTCCTTTCTTCTTTCTTTCTTCTTCCTTTCTTCTTTCTTCTTTCTTTCTTTCTTCTTTCTTTCTTTCTCCTTTCTTCCTTCCTTCTTCTTTCTTTCTTCTCTCTTTTTTCTTTCTTTCTTCTATCTTTCTTTCTTACTTATTTCCATCTTCTTTCTTTCTTCTTTCTTTCTTTCTTTCTTTCTTTCTTTCTTTCTTTCTTCTTTCTTTCTTCTTTCCTTCTTCTTTCTTTCTTTCTTCTTTCTTTCTTCTTTCTTTCTCCATTCTGTTTTCTTTATTTCTTCTTTCTTTTTACTTCTTTCATTCTTCTTTCTTCTTATTCCTTTCTTTCTTCTTTCTTTCTTCTTTCTTCTTTCTTTCTTCTTTCTTTCTTTCTTCTTTCTTTCTTCTTTCTTCTCTCTTTCTTATTTTTTATTTCTTCTTTCTTTCTTCTTCCATTCTTCTTTCTTTCTCTTTCTTTCTTCTTTCTTTCCTCTTTCTTCTTTCTTTCTTCTTCCTTTCTTCTTTCTTTCATCTTCCTTTCTTCTTTCTTCTTTCTTTCTTCTTTCTTTCTTCTTTCTTTCTTCTGCCTTTTTTCTTCTTATGCTTCATTTCTTCCTTCTTTCTTCTTTCTTTCTTCTTTCTTTCTTCTTCTTTCTTTCTTTCTTCTTTCTTCCTTCTTTCTTCTTTCTTTCTTCTTTCTTTCTTCTTTCTTTCTTCTTTCTTTCTTTCTTACTTCTTTCTTTCTTCTTTCTTTCTTCTTCTTTCTTTCTTTCTTCTTCCTTTCTTCTTTCATTCTTTCTTCTTTCTTTCTTTCTTCTTCCTTTCTTCTTTCCTTATTCTTCCTTTCTTCTTTCTTTCTTTTTCTTTCTTCTTTCTTTCTTCCTTCTTTCTTTCTTCTTTCTTCCTCCTTCTTCTTTCTTTATTCTTTCTTTATTCTTTCTTTCTTCTTCCTTTCTTCTTTCTTATTCTTCCTTTCTTCTTTCTTCTTCTTTCTTTCTTCTTTCTTTCTTCATTCTTTCTTACTTCTTTCTTACTTCTTTCTTATTTCTGTCTTCTATCTTTCTTCTTTCTTCTTTCTTCTTTCTTTCGTCTTTCTTTCGTCTTTCTTCTTTCCTTCTTCTTTCTTTCTTCTTTCTTTCTGCTTTCTTTCTCTTTCTTTCTACTTTCTTTCTTCTTTCTTTCTTTCTTCTTTTTTCTTTCTTCTCTCTTTATTCTTTCTTTCTTCTTTCTTTCTTTCTTACTTCTTGCTTTCTTCTTTCTTTTATCTTTCTTTCTTTCTTCTTTCTTTCTTCTTTCATTCTTTCTTCTTTCTTTCCGTCTTCTTTCTTACTTATTTCTTTCTTCTTTCTTTCTTCTTTCTTCTCACTTTTTCATTCTTCTTTCTTCTTCTTCTTTCTTTCTTCTTTCTTCTTTCTTTCTTCTTTCTTCTTCTTCTTTCTTTCCTCTTTCTTACTTCTTTCTTACTTCTCTCCTCTTTCTTTCTTCTCTATTTCTACAATCTTTCTTCTTTCTCTCTTCTTCCTTCTTCTTCCTTTCTTCTTTTTTTCTTCTTCCTTTCTTCTTTCCTTCTTCTTTCATTCTTCTTTCTTTCTGCTTTCTTTCTTCTTTCTTTCTACTTTCTTTCTTCTTTCTTCTCTCTTTCTTTCTTTTTCTTTCTTCTCTCTCTATTCTTTCTTTCTTCTTTCTTTCTTTCTTACTTCTTTTTTTCTTCTTTCTTTTTTCTTTTTCTTTCTTCTTTCTTTCTTCTTTCTTTCTTCTTTCATTCTTTCTTCTTTCTTTCCTTCTTCTTTCTTACTTATTTCTTTCTTCTTTCTTTCTTCTTTCTTTCTCACTTTTCATTCTTCTTTCTTTCTTTCTTTCTTTCTTCTTTCTTCTTTCGTTCTTCTTTCTTTCTTCTTTCTTTCTTTCCTCTTTCTTCTATCTTTTTTCTTTATTCTTTCTTCTTTCTTTCTCTTTCTTTCTTCTTTCTCCTATCTTTCTTCTTTCTTTCTTCTTTCTCTCTTCTTCTTTCTTTATTCTTTCTTTCTTCTTTTATTCTTTCTTCTTTCTTTCTTTCTTCTTTCTTTCTTCTTTCTTTCTTCCTTCTTTCTTCTTTCTTCTTTCTTTTCTCTTTCTCTCTTCTTTCTTCTTTCTTTCTACTGTCTTTCTTTCTCTTTCTTTCTTTCTTCTTTCTTTCTTCTTTCTTTCTTCTTTCTTTCTTCTTCCTTTCTTCTTTCTTTCTTCTTCCTTTCTTCTTTCTTCTTTCTTTCTTTCTTCTTTCTTCTTTCTCCTTTCTTCCTTCCTTCTTCTTTCTTTCTTCTCTCTTTTTTCTTTCTTTCTTCTATCTTTCTTTCTTACTTATTTCCATCTTCTTTCTTTCTTCTTTCTTTCTTTCTTTCTTTCTTTCTTTCTTTCTTTCTTCTTTCTTTCTTCTTTCCTTCTTCTTTCTTTCTTTCTTCTTTCTTTCTTCTTTCTTTCTCCATTCTGTTTTCTTTATTTCTTCTTTCTTTTTTACTTCTTTCATTCTTCTTTCTTTCTTATTCCTTTCTTTCTTTTTTCTTTCTTCTTTCTTCTTTCTTTCTTCTTTCTTTCTTTCTTCTTTCTTTCTTCTTTCTTCTCTCTTTCTTATTTTTTATTTCTTCTTTCTTTCTTCTTCCATTCTTCTTTCTTTCTTCTTTCTTTCTTCTTTCTTTCCTCTTTCTTCTTTCTTTCTTCTTCCTTTCTTCTTTCTTTCATCTTCCTTTCTTCTTTCTTCTTTCTTTCTTCTTTCTTTCTTCTTTCTTTCTTCTTTCTTTCTTCTGCCTTTTTTTCTTTCTTTATGCTTCATTTCTTCCTTCTTTCTTCTTTCTTTCTTCTTTCTTCTTTCTTCTTTCTTTCTTTCTTCTTTCTTCCTTCTTTCTTCTTTCTTTCTTCTTTCTTTCTTCTTTCTTTCTTCTTTCTTTCTTTCTTACTTCTTTCTTTCTTCTTTCTTTCTTCTTTCTTTCTTTCTTTCTTCTTCCTTCTTCTTTCATTCTTTCCTTCTTCTTTCTTTCTTCTTCCTTTCTTCTTTCCTTATTCTTCCTTTCTTCTTTCTTTCTTTTTTCTTTCTTCTTTCTTTCTTCCTTCTTTCTTTCTTCTTTCTTCCTCCTTTCTTCTTTCTTTATTCTTTCTTATTCTTTCTTTCTTCTTCCTTTCTTCTTTCCTTATTCTTCCTTCTTCTTTCTTTCTTCTTTCTTTCTTCTTTCTTTCTTCATTCTTTCTTACTTCTTTCTTACTTCTTTCTTATTTCTGTCTTCTATCTTTCTTCTTTCTTCTTTCTTCTTTCTTTCGTCTTTCTTTCGTCTTTCTTTCTTTCCTTCTTCTTTCTTTCTTCTTCTTTCTTCTTCTTCTTTCTTCTTTCTTTCTACTTTCTTTCTTCTTTCTTTCTTTCTTTCTTTTTTCTTTCTTCTCTCTTTATTCTTTCTTTCTTCTTTCTTTCTTTCTTACTTCTTTCTTTCTTCTTTCTTTTATCTTTCTTTCTTCTTCTTTCTTTCTTCTTTCTTTCTTCTTTCTTTCTTCTTTCATTCTTTCTTCTTTCTTTCCTTCTTCTTTCTTACTTATTTCTTTCTTCTTTCTTTCTTCTTTCTTCTCACTTTTTCATTCTTCTTTCTTTCTTTCTTCTTTCTTTCTTCTTTCTTCTTTCTTTCTTCTTCTTTCTTCTTCTTTCTTTCCTCTTTCTTACTTCTTTCTTACTTCTCTCCTCTTCTTTCTTCTCTATTTCTACAATCTTTCTTCTTTCTCTCTTCTTTCCTTCTTCTTCCTTTCTTCTTTTTTTCTTCTTCCTTTCTTCTTTCCTTCTTCTTTCATTCTTCTTTCTTTCTGCTTTCTTTCTTCTTTCTTTCTACTTTCTTTCTTCTTTCTTTCTCTCTTTCTTTCTTTTTTCTTTCTTCTCTCTCTATTCTTTCTTTCTTCTTTCTTTCTTTCTTACTTCTTTTTTTCTTCTTTCTTTTTTCTTTTTCTTTCTTCTTTCTTTCTTCTTTCTTTCTTCTTTCATTCTTTCTTCTTTCTTTCCTTCTTCTTTCTTACTTATTTCTTTCTTCTTTCTTTCTCTTTCTTTCTCACTTTTTCATTCTTCTTTCTTTCTTTCTTTCTTTCTTCTTCTTCTTTCGTTCTCTTTCTTTTCTCTTTCTTTCTTTCCTCTTTCTTCTATCTTTTTCTTTTATTCTTTCTTCTTTCTTTCTTTCTTCTTTCTTTCTTTCTTCTTTCTTCTTTCTTTCTTCTTTCTATCTTCTTTCTTTCTTCTTCCTTTCTTCTTTCTTCTATCTTTCTTCTTTCTTTCTTCTTCCTTTCTTCTTCTTTCTTATACCTTTCTTCTTTCTTTCTTCTTCATTTCTTCTTTCTTCTTCCTTTCTTCTTTCTTTATTCTTTCTTTCTTTCTTCTTTCCTTCTTCTTTCTTTCTCACTTCTTTCATTCTTCTTTCTTCTTCCTTCTTTCTTCTTTCTTCTTTCTTCTTTCTTCTTCCTTCTTCTTTCTGTCTTCCTTCTTTCTTTCTTTCATCTTTCTTCCTCCTTTCTTCTTTCTTCTTCTTTCTTTCTTCTTCTGTCTTACTTCTTTCTTTCTTCTTTCCTTCTTCTTTCTTTCCTCTTTCTCTTTCTTTCTTCTTCCTTTCTTCTTTCTTCTTTCTTTCTTCTTTCTTTCTTGTTTCTTTCTTCTTTCTTTTTTCTTTCTTCTTCCTTTCTTCTTTCTTCTTTCTTTCTTCTTTCTTTCTTCTTCTTTCTTCTTTCTTTCTTCTTTCTTTCTTCTATCTTTCTTGTTTCTTTCTTCTTTCTTTCTTCTTTCTTTCATCTTTCTTTCTTCTTCCTTTTTTCTTATTTATTCTTCCTTTCTTCCTTCTTTCTTCTTTCTTTCTTCTTTATTTATTCCTTCTTTCTTTCTTTCTTCTTTCTTCCTTCTTTCTTCTTCTTTCTTCTTTCTTTCTTCTTTCTATCTTCTTTCTTTCTTCTTTGCTTTCTTTCTTCTTCCTTTCTTCTTTCATTCTTTCTTCTTTCTTCCTTTCTTCTTTCTTTCTTCTTTCTTTCTTCTCTCTTTCTTCTTTCTTTCTTCTTTCTTTCTTCTTTCTCTTTCTTTCTTCCTTCTTTCTTTCTTATTTCTTCCTCCTTTCTTCTTTATTCTTTCTTTATCTTTCTTCCTTCTTCTTTCTTTCTTCTTTCTTTCTTGTTTCTTTCTTCTTCCTTTCTTCCTTATTTCTTCTTCCTTTCTTCTTTCTTTCTTCTTTCTTTCTTTTTTTCATCTTTGTTTTTCTTTCTTCTTCTTTCTTTCTTCTTTCTTCTTCTTTCTTTCTTTCTTAATTCGTTCTTCTTTCTGTCTTCTTTCATTCTTTCTTTCTCTTTCATTCTTTCTTCTTTCTTCTTCTTTCTTCTTCCTTTTTTCTTTATTCTTTCTTCCTTCTTTCTTCTTTATTTCTTCTTTCTTTCTTCTTCTTTATTCTTTCATTCTTCTTTCGTTCCTTCTTTTTTCTTTCTTCTTTCTTTCTTCTTTCTTTCTTCTTTCTTTATTCTTTCTTTTTCCTCTTTCTTTCTTCTTTCTTCTTCTTTCCTCTTTCTTTCTTCTTTCTTCTTCCTTTCTTCTTTCTTTCTTCTTTCTTCTTCTTTCTTCTTTCTACTTTCTTTCTTTCTTCTTTCTTTCTCTTTATTTCTTCTTTCATTCTTTCTTCATTCTTTCCTTCTTCTTTCTTTCTTCTTTCTACCTTCTTCCTTTCTTCTTTCTTCCTTTCTTCTTTCTTTCTTCCTTCTTTCTTCCTTCTTTCTTCTTTCTTTCCTCTTTCTTTGTTCTTTCTTCTTTCTTTCTTCTTTCTTTCTTCTTCTGTCTTTCTTCTTTCTATCCTTCTCCTTTCTTTCTTCTTTCTTACTTTCTTCTTTCTTTCCTTCTACTTTCTTTCTTCTTTCTTTCTTCTTTCTTTCTTACTTCTATCTTTTTTCATTCTTTATTCTTTCTTCTTTCTTTCTTCTTTCTTACTTTCTTCTTTCTTTCCTTCTACTTTCTTTCTTCTTTCTTCTTCTTTCTTTCTTTCTTAGTCTTTTTCTTTCTTCTTTCTTTCTCCTTTCTTTCTTCTTTCTTTCTTCTTTCTTCTTTCTTTCTTCTTTCTTTCTTTATTCTATCTTTCTTCTTTCATTCTTTCTTCTTTCTTTCTTTCTTCTTTCTTTCTTTCTTTCTTCTTTCTTCTTTCTTTCTTCTTTCTTCTTACTTCTTTATTTCTTCTTTCTTTCTTCCTTCTTTCTTCTTTAATCTTTCTTATTTCTTTCTTTCTTCTTTCTTTCTTCTTTCTTTCTTCCTTCTTTCTCCTTCCTTCTTTCTTCTTACTTTCTTACTTCTTTCTTACTTCTTTCATATTTCTTTCTTACTTATTTCTTCTTTCAATCTTCTTCTTTCTTTCTTCTTTCTTTCTTCTTTCTTTCTTCTTTTTTCTTCTTTCATTCTTCTTTCTTTCCTTCTTCTTTCTTTCTTCTTTCTTTCTTCTTTCTTCTTTCTTTCTTCTTTCTTTCTTCTTCTTTCTTTCTTCTTTCTTTCTTCTTTCTTTCTTCTTTCTTTCTTCTTCCTGTCTTCTTTCTTTCTTCTTCCTTTCTTCTTTCTTCTTTCTTTCTTTATTCTCTCTTTCTTCTTTCATTCTTTCTTCTTTCTTTCTTTCTTACTTCTTTCTTTCTTCTTTCTTTTTTCTTTCTTTCTTTCTTCTTTCTTTCTTCTTTCTTTCCTCTTTCATTCTTTCTTCTTTCTTTCTTTCTTCTTTCTTTCTTCTTTCTTTCTTCTTTCTTTCTTTTTTCTTTCTTCTTCCTTTCTTCTTTCTTTCTTCTTTCTTTCTTTCTTCTTTCTTTTTCTTCTTTCTTTCTTCTTTCTTTCTTCTTTCATTCATTCTTCTTTCTTTCCTTCTTCTTTCTTTCTTCCTTCTTTCTTCTTTCTTTCTTCTTTCTTTCTTACTTCTTTCATTCTTCTTTCTTTCTTTCTTCTTTCATTCTTCTTTCTTTATTCTTTCTTCTTTCTTTCTTCTTTCTTTCTTCTTTCAATCCTCTTTCTTTCTTCATTCTTTCTTCTTCTTCTTACTTCTTTCTTTCTTCTTTCTTTCTTACTTCTTTCATTCTTCTTTCTTTCTTCTTCTTTCATTCTTCTTTCTTTATTCTTTCTTCTTTCTTTCTTCTTCTTTCTTCTTCAATCCTCTTTCTTTCTTCATTCTTTCTTTCTTCTTTCTTACTTCTTTCTTACTTCTCTCCTCTTTCTTTCTTCTCTATTCTACAATCTTTCTTCTTTCTCTCTTCTTTCCTTCTCTTCCTTTCTTCTTTTTTCTTCTTCCTTTCTTCTTTCCTTCTTCTTTCATTCTTCTTTCTTTCTGCTTTCTTCTTCTTTCTTTCTACTTTCTTTCTTCTTTCTTTCTCTCTTTCTTTCCTTCTTCTTTCTTCTCTCTCTATTCTTCTTTCTTCTTTCTATCTTCTTACTTCTTTTTTTCTTCTTTCTTTTTCTTTTTCTTTCTTCTTTCTTTCTTCTTTCTTTCTTCTTTCATTCTTTCTTCTTTCTTTCCTTCTTATTTCTTTCTTCTTTCTTTCTTCTTTCTTCTTCTTCTTTCTCACTTCTTTCATTCTTCTTTCTTTCTTTCTTCTTTCTTTATTCTTTCTTCTTTCTTTCTTCTTTCTTTCTTCTTTCTTTCTAATTCTTTAATTTCTTCTCTCTTTCTTCTTTTATTCTTTCTTCTTTCTTTCTTTCTTCTTTCTTTCTTTCTTCTTTCTTTCTTCTTTCTTTCTTCCTTATTTCTTCCTTCCTTCTTTCTTATTTCTTTCTTACTCTTTCTTCTTTCTTACTTCTTTTTTCTTTCTATCTTCATTCTTCCTTTCTTCTTTCTTTCTTCTTCCTTTCTCCTTTCCTCTTTCTTTCCTCTTTCTTTCTTTCTTTCTTCTTTCTTTCTTCTTTCTTTCTTCTTTCTTTCTTCTTTCTTTCTTCTTCCTTTCTTCTTTCTTTCTAATTCCTTTCTTCTTTCTTTCTTCTTTCTTTCTTTCTTCTTTCTTTCTATCTTCTTAACTTTCTTATTTCTTTTCTTCTTTCTTTCTTCTTTCTTCTCTCTTTCTTCTTTCTTTCTTACTTCTTTCTTTCTTCTTTCTTTCTTCTTTCTTCTTCTTTATTCTTTCTTCTTTCTTTCTTTCTTCTTTCTTTCTTCTTTCTTCTTCCTTCTTTCTTCCTTCCTTCTTCCTTCTTCTTTCTTACTTCTTTCTTACTTCTTTCTTACTTGTTTCGTACTTCTTTCTTACTTCTTTCTTCTTTCTTTCTTCTTTCTTTCTTACTTCTTTCCTTCTTTTTTCTTTCTTCTTTCTTTCTTTCTTCTTTCATTCTTCCTTTTCTTTCTTTCTTCTTTCTTCCTTCTTTCTTCTTTCTTTCTTCTTCCTTTCTTCTTTCATTCTTCTTTCTTTCCTTCTTCTTTCTTTCTTCTTTCTTCTTTCTTTCTTCTTTCTTCTTTCTTTCTTCTTTCTTTCATTCTTCTTTCTTTCTTTCTTCTTTCTTGCCTCTTTCTTTCTTCTTCTCTCTTCTTTCATTCTTTCTTCTTTCTTTCTTTCTTCTTTCTTTCTTTCTTTCTACTTTCTTTCTTCTTTCTTTCTTTCTAACTTCTTTCTTTCTTCTTTCTTTCTTATTTCTTTCTTATTTCTTTCTTATTTCTCTCTTACTTCTTTCATTCTTCTTTCTTTCTTCTTTCTTTCTTCTTTCTTTCTTCTTTCTCCTATCTTTCGTCTTTCTTTCTTCTTTCTCTCTTCTTCTTTCTTTATTCTTTCTTTCTTCTTTTATTCTTTCTTCTTTCTTTCTTTCTTCTTTCTTTCTTCTTTCTTTCTTCCTTCTTCTTTCTTCTTTCTTTTTCTCTTTCTCTCTTCTTTCTTCTTTCTTTCTACTGTCTTTCTTTCTTCTTTCTTTATTTCTTCTTTCTTTCTTCTTTCTTCTTCTTCCTTTCTTCTTTCTTTCTTCTTCCTTTCTTCTTTCTTCTTTCTTTCTTTCTTCTTTCTTTCTTTCTCCTTTCTTCCTTCCTTCTTCTTTCTTTCTTCTCTCTTTTTTCTTTCTTTCTTCTATCTTTCTTTCTTACTTATTTCTTCTTTCTTTCTTCTTTCTTCTTTCTTTCTTTCTTTCTTTCTTTCTTTCTTTCTTTCTTTCTTTCTTTCTTCTTTCTTCTTCTTTCCTTCTTCTTTCTTTCTTTCTTCTTTCTTTCTTCTTTCTTTCTCCATTCTGTTTTCTTTATTTCTTCTTTCTTTTTTACATCTTTCATTCTTCTTTCTTTCTTATTCTTTCTTCTTCTTTCTTTCTTCTTTCTTCTTCTTTCTTCTTTCTTCTTTCTTCTTCTTTCTTCTTTCTTCTCTCTTTCTTATTTTTTATTTCTTCTTTCTTTCTTCTTCCATTCTTCTTTCTTTCTTCTTTATTTCTGCTTTCTTTCTTCTTTCTTTCTACTTTCTTTCTTCTTTCTTTCTTTCTTCCTTTTTTCTTTCTTCTCTCTTTATTCTTTCTTCTTCTTTATTTCTTTCTACTTCTTTCTTTCTTCTTTCTTTATCTTTCTTTCTTTCTTCTTTCTTTCTTCTTTCTTTCTTCTTTCATTCTTCTTCTTCTTTCCTTCTTCTTCTTTCTTATATTTCTTTCTTCTTTCTTTCTTCTTTCTTTCTCACTTTTTTCATTCTTCTTTCTTTCTTTCTTCTTTCTTTCTTCTTTCTTTCTTCTTTCTTTCTTTCTTCTTCCTCTTTCTTCTATCTTTTTTCTTTATTCTTCTTCTTTCTTTCTTTCTCTCTTCCTTTCTTTCTTCTTTCTCTTTCTTTCTTCTTTCTATCTTCTTCTTTCTTCTTTATTTCTTCTTCCTTTCTTCTTTCTTCTTCTTTCTTCTTCTTTCTTCTTCCTTTCTTCTTTCTTTCTTATACCTTTCTTCTTTCTTTCTTCTTCATTTCTTCTTTCTTCTTCCTTTCTTCTTTCTTTATTCTTTCTTTCTTTCTTCTTCTTTCTTCTTTCATTCTTTCTTCTTTCTTTGTTTCTTCATTCTTTCTTCTTTCTTTATTCTTCCTTTCTTCTTTCTTTCTTCTTTCCTTCTTCTTCTTTCTCACTTCTTTCATTCTTCTTTCTTTCTCTTCTTTCTTCTTTCTTCTTCTTCTTCCTTCTTCTTTCTGTCTTCCTTCTTTCTTTCTTTCTTCTTTCTTCCTCCTTTCATCTTTCTTTCTTCTTCTTTCTTCTTTCTTTCTTACTTCTTTCTTTCTTCTTTCTTTCTTCTTTCTTTCCTCTTTCTTCTTCTTTCTTCTTCCTTTCTTCTTTCTTCTTCCTTTCTCTTTCTTCTTTCTTTCTTCTTTCTTTCTTCTTTCTTTCTTGTTTCTTTCTTCTTTCTTTCTTCTTTCTTTCTTCTTTCTTTCTTCATCCTTTTTCTTTCTTCTTCCTTTCTTCTTTCTTCTTTCTTTCTTCTTTCTTTCTTCTTCTTCTTGTTCTTTCTTCTTTCTTTCTTCTTTCTTTCATCTTTCTTTCTTCTTCCTTTTTCTTTCTTTATTCTTCCTTTCTTCCTTCTTTCTTCTTCTTTCTTCTTTCTTTCTTCTTTCTTTCTTTCTTACTTCTTTCTTTCTCTTCTTTCTTCTTTCTTTCTTTCTTCTTCTTTCTTCTTTCATTCTTTCTTCTTTCTTTCTTTCTTCTTCCTTTCTTCTTTCCTTATTCTTCCTTTCTTCTTTCTTTCTTTTTCTTTCTTCTTTCTTTCTTCCTTCTTTCTTTCTTCTTTCTTCCTCCTTTCTTCTTTCTTTATTCTTTCTTTATTCTTTCTTTATTCTTTCTTTCTTCTTCCTTCTTCTTTCCTTATTCTTCCTTTCTTCTTTCTTTCTTCTTTCTATCTTCTTTCTTTCTTACTTCTTTCTTACTTCTTTCTTATTTCTGTCTTCTATCTTTCTTCTTTCTTCTTTCTTCTTTCTTTCTTCTTTCTTTCGTCTTTCTTTCTTCTTCTTTCTTTCTTCTTTCTTTCTGCTTTCTTTCTTCTTTCTTTCTACTTTCTTTCTTCTTTCTTTCTTTCTTTCTTTTTTCTTTCTTCTCTCTTTATTCTTCTTCTTTCTTTCTTCTTACTTCTTTCTTTCTTCTTTCTTTTATCTTTCTTTCTTTCTTCTTTCTTTATTCTTTCTTTCTTCTTTCATTCTTTCTTCTTTCTTTCCTTCTTCTTTCTTACTTATTCTTTCTTCTTTCTTTCTTCTTTCTTTCTCACTTTTTCATTCTTCTTTCTTTCTTTCTTCTTTCTTTCTTCTTTCTTTCTTTTTTCTTCTTTCTTTCTTCTTTCTTTCTTCTTTCTTTCTTTCCTCTTTCTTCTATCTTTTTTCTTTTATTCTTTCTTCTTTCTTTCTTTCTTCTTTCTTTCTTCTTCTCTTTCTTCTTCTTTCTATCTTCTTTCTTTCTTCTTTCTTTCTTCTCCTTTCTTCTTTCTTCTTTCTTTCTTCTTTCTTTCTCTTCCTTCTTCTTTCATCTTTCTTCTTTCTTTGTTTCTTCATTCTTTCTTTATTCTTCCTTTCTTCTTTCTTATTCTTTCTTTCTTTCTTCTTTCCTTCTTCTTTCTTTCTCACTTCTTTCATTCTTCTTTCTTTCTTCCTTCTTTCTTCTTTCTTCTTTCTTCTTTCTTCTTCCTTCTTCTTCTGTCTTCCTTCTTTCTTTCTTCTTTCTTCTTCTTCCTTTTCTTTCTCTTCCTTTCTTCCTTTCTTCTTTCTTCTTTCTTCTTTCTTTCTCTTCTTTCTTGTTTCTTTCTTCTTTCTTTCTTCTTTCTTTCATCTTTCTTTCTTCTTCCTTTTTTCTTTATTTATTCTTCCTTTCTTCCTTCTTTCTTCTTTCTTTCTTCTTTATTTATTCCTTCTTTCTTTCTTTCTTCTTTCTCCTTCTTTCTTCTTTCTTTCTTCTTTCTCTTTCTTTCTTCCTTCTTCTTTCTTATTTCTTCCTCCTTTCTTCTTTATTCTTCTTTATTCTTTCTTCCTTCTTTCTTTCTTTCTTCTTTCTTTCTTGTTTCTTTCTTCTTCCTTTCTTCCTTCTTTCTTCTTCCTTTCTTCTTTCTTTCTTCTTTCTTTCTTTTTTTCATCTTTGTTTTTCTTTCTTTCTTCTTTCTTCTTCTTTCTTTCTTCTTTCTTTCTTTCTTAATTCGTTCTTCTTTCTGTCTTCTTTCATTCTTTCTTTCTTCTTCATTCTTTCTTCTTTCTTTCTTTCTTCTTTCTTTCTTCCTTTTTTTCTTTATTCTTTCTTCCTTCTTTCTTCTTTATTTCTTCTTTCTTTCTTCTTCCTTTCTTCTTTCTTTCTTATACCTTTCTTCTTTCTTTCTTCTTCATTTCTTCTTTCTTCTTCCTTTCTTCTTTCTTTATTCTTTCTTTCTTTCTTCTTCCTTTCTTCTTTCATTCTTTCTTCTTTCTTTGTTTCTTCATTCTTTCTTCTTTCTTTATTCTTCCTTTCTTCTTTCTTTCTTCTTTCCTTCTTCTTTCTTTCTCACTTCTTTCATTCTTCTTTCTTTCTTCCTTCTTTCTTCTTTCTTCTTTCTTCTTCCTTCTTCTTCTGTCTTCCTTCTTTCTTTCTTTCTTCTTTCTTCCTCCTTTCATCTTTCTTTCTTCTTTCTTTCTTCTTTCTTTCTTACTTCTTTCTTTCTTCTTTCTTTCTTCTTTCTTTCCTCTTTCTTCTTTCTTCTTCTTCCTTTCTTCTTTCTTCTTCCTTTCTTCTTTCTTCTTTCTTTCTTCTTTCTTTCTTCTTTCTTTCTTGTTTCTTTCTTCTTTCTTTCTTCTTTCTTTCTTCTTTCTTTCTTCTTCCTTTTTTCTTTCTTCTTCCTTTCTTCTTTCTTCTTTCTTCTTCTTTCTTTCTTCTTTCTTTCTTGTTTCTTTCTTCTTTCTTTCTTCTTTCTTTCATCTTTCTTTCTTCTTCTTTTTTCTTTCTTTATTCTTCCTTCTTCCTTCTTTCTTCTTTCTTTCTTCTTTCTTTCTTCTTTCTTTCTTTCTTACTTCTTTCTTTCTTCTTTCTTTCTTCTTTCTTTCTTTCTTCTTCCTTTCTTCTTTCATTCTTTCTTCTTTCTTTCTTTCTTCTTCCTTTCTTCTTTCCTTATTCTTCCTTTCTTCTTCTTCTTTTTTCTTTCTTCTTTCTTTCTTCCTTCTTTCTTTCTTCTTTCTTCCTCCTTTCTTCTTTCTTTATTCTTTCTTTATTCTTTCTTTATTCTTTCTTTCTTCTTCCTTTCTTCTTTCCTTATTCTTCCTTTCTTCTTTCTTTCTTCTTTCTATCTTCTTCTTTCTTACTTCTTTCTTACTTCTTTCTTATTTCTGTCTTCTATCTTTCTTCTTTCTTCTTTCTTCTTTCTTTCTTCTTTCTTCGTCTTTCTTTCCTTCTCTTTCTTTCTTCTTTCTTTCTGCTTTCTTTCTTCTTTCTTTCTACTTTCTTTCTTCTTTCTTTCTTTCTTTCTTTTTCTTTCTTCTCTCTTTATTCTTTCTTCTTTCTTTCTTTCTTACTTCTTTCTTTCTTCTTTCTTTTATCTTTCTTTCTTTCTTCTTTCTTTATTCTTTCTTTCTTCTTTCATTCTTTCTTCTTTCTTTCCTTCTTCTTTCTTACTTATTTCTTTCTTCTTTCTTTCTTCTTTCTTTCTCACTTTTTCATTCTTCTTCTTTCTTCTTCTTTCTTTCTTCTTTCTTCTTTTTCTTCTTTCTTTCTTCTTTCTTTCTTCTTCTTTCTTTCCCTTTCTCTATCTTTTTCTTTATTCTTTCTTCTTTCTTTCTTCTTCTTTCTTTCTTCTTTCTTCTTTCTTTCTTCTTTCTATCTTCTTTCTTTCTTCTTTCTTTCTTCTTCCTTTCTTCTTTCTTCTTTCTTTCTTCTTTCTTTCTTCTTCCTTTCTTCTTTCATTCTTTCTTCTTTCTTTGTTTCTTCATTCTTTCTTTATTCTTCCTTTCTTCTTTCTTTATTCTTTCTTTCTTTCTTCTTTCCTTCTTCTTTCTTTCTCACTTCTTTCATTCTTCTTTCTTTCTCCTTCTTTCTTCTTTCTTCTTTCTTCTTTCTTCTTCCTTCTTCTTTCTGTCTTCCTTCTTTCTTTCTTCTTTCTTCTCTTCCTTTTTTCTTTCTTCTTCCTTTCTTCTTTCTTCTTTCTTTCTTCTTTCTTTCTTCTTTCTTCTTGTTTCTTTCTTCTTTCTTTCTTCTTCTTTCATCTTTCTTTCTTCTTCCTTTTTTCTTTATTTATTCTTCCTTTCTTCCTTCTTTCTCTTTCTTTCTTCTTTATTTATTCCTTCTTTCTTTCTTTCTTCTTTCTTCCTTCTTTCTTCTTTCTTTCTTCTTTCTTTCTTCTTTCTATCTTCTTTCTTCTTTCTTTCTTTCTTCTTCCTTTCTTCTTTCATTCTTTCTTTTTCTTCCTTTCTTCTTCTTTCTTCTTCTTTCTTCTCTCTTTCTTCTTTCTTTCTTCTTCCTTTCTTCTTTCTTTATTCTTCCTTTCTTCTTTCTTTCTCTTTCTCTTCTTTCTTCCTTCTTTCTTTCTATTTCTTCCTCCTTTCTTCTTTATTCTTTCTTTATTCTTTCTTCCTTCTTTCTTTCTTCTTCTTTCTTTCTTGTTTCTTTCTTCTTCCTTTCTTCCTTCTCTTCTTCCTTTCTCTTTCTTTCTTCTTTCTTTCTTTTTTCATCTTTGTTTTTCTTTCTTTCTTCTTTCTTTCTTCTTTCTTTCTCTTTCTTTCTTCTTAATTCGTTCTTCTTCTGTCTTCTTCATTCTTTCTTTCTTCTTTCATTCTTTCTTCTTTCTTTCTTTCTCTTCTTTCTTCCTTTTTTTCTTTATTCTTTCTTCTTCTTTCTTCTTTATTTCTTCTTTCTTTCTTCTTTCTTTCTTCTTTCTTTATTCTTTCATTCTTCTTTCTTTCCTTCTTTTTCTTTCTTCTTTCTTTCTTCTTTCTTTATTCTTTCTTTTTCTTCCTGTCTTCTTTCTTTCTTCTTTCTTTCCTTCTTTCTTCCTTCTTCTTTCTTCTTTCTTTTTCCTCTTTCTTTCTTCTTTCTTTCTTCTTTCCTCTTCTTTCTTCTTTCTTCTTCCTTTCTTCTTTCTTTCTTCTTTCTTTCTTCTTTCTTCTTTCTACTTTCTTTCTTTCTTCTTTCTTCTTCTTTATTTCTTCTTTCATTCTTTCTTCTTTCTTTCCTTCTTCTTTCTTTCTTCTTCTTCCTTCTTCCTTTCTTCTTTCTTCCTTCTTCTTTCTTTCTTCCTTCTTTCTTCCTTCTTCTTCTTTCTTTCATCTTTCTTTGTTCTTTCTTCTTTCTTTCTTCTTTCTTTCTTCTTTCTTACTTTCTTCTTTCTTTCCTTCTCCTTTCTTTCTTCTTTCTTAACTTTCTTCTTTCTTTCCTTCTACTTTCTTTCTTCTTTCTTTCTTCTTTCTTTCTTACTTCTATCTTTTTTCTTTCTTATTCTTTCTTCTTTCTATCTTCTTTCTTACTTTCTTCTTTCTTTCCTTCTACTTTCTTTCTTCTTTCTTTCTTCTTCTTTCTTTCTTATGTCTTTTTTCTTTCTTCTTTCTTCTCCTTTCTTTCTTCTTTCATTCTTTCTTCTTTCTCTTTCTTTCTTCTTTCTTTCTTTCTTTCTTCTTTCTTCTTTCTTTCTTCTTTCTTTCTTACTTCTTTAATTTCTTCTTTCTTTCTTCCTTCTTCTTCTTTTAATCCTTTCTTATTTCTTTCTTTCTTCTTTCTTTCTTCTTTCTTTCTTCCTTCTTTCTTCCTTCCTTCTTTCTTCTTACTTTCTTACTTCTTTCTTACTTCTTTCATATTTCTTTCTTACTTATTTCTTCTTTCAATCTCTTTCTTTCTCCTTCCTTCTTTCTTCTTTCTTCCTCCTTTCTTCTTTCTTTATTCTTTCTTTATGCTTTCTTTCTTCTTTCTTCTTCTTTCTATCTCTTACTTTCTTCTTCCTGTCTTCTTTCTTTCTTCTTCCTTTCTTCTTTCTTCTTTCTTTCTTTATTCTCTCTTTCTTGTTTCATTCTTTCTTCTTCTTTCTTACTTCTTTCTTCTTCTTTCTTTCTTCTTTCTTCTTCTTTCTTTCTTCTTCTTCTTCTTTCTTCTTTCTTTCTTCTTTCTTTCTCTTTCTTTCTTCTTCATTCTTCTTTCTTCTTCCTTTCTTCTTTCTCCTTTCTTCTTCTTTCTTTCTTTCGGTCGTTCTTTCTTTCTTTCTTCATCTTCTTCTTTCTTCTTTCTTCTTTCTTTCTTCTTCTTTCTTCTTTATTTCTTCTTTGTTTCTTCTTACTTCTTTCCTTCTTTTTCCTCTCTTCTTCCTTTCTTCTTTCTTTCTTCTTTCTTTCTTCTTTCTTTCTTTCTTCTTTCTTTCTTCTTTCTTTCTTTCTTCTTTCTTCTTCTTTCTTTCTTCTTCTTTCTTCTTTCTTCTTTCTTTCTTCTTTCTTTCTACTTTCTTCTTCTTTCTTTCTCACTTTCTTTGTTCTTTCTTTCTTTCTTCTTTCTTTCTTCTTTCTTTCTCTTTATTCTTTCTTCTTTCTTCTTTCTTCTTTCTTTTTTTTCTTTCTTCCTTTTTTCTTCCTTACTTCTTTCTTACTTCTTTCATATTTTTTCTTACTTCTTTCGTCTTTCTATCTTTTTTCTTTCTTTCTTCTTTCTTTCCACTTCCTTTCTTCTTTCTTCCTTCTTTCTTTCTTCTTCCTTTCTTCTTTCTTTATTCTTCCTCTCTTATTTCTTTCTTCTTTCTTTCTTCTTTTTTTGTTCTTTCTTTCTTCTTCTTTCTTTCTTTCTTCTTTCTTTCTTCTTTCTTTCTTCTTACTTTCTTCTTTCTTTCTTCTTTCTTTCTTTCTACTTCTTTCTTTCTTCTTCTTTCTTCTTTCTTTCATTCTTCTTTCTTTCTTTCTTCTTCTTCCTCCTTTCTTCTTTCTTTCTTCTTTCTTTTCTTCTTTCTTTCTTTTTTCTTTCTTACTTCTTTCTTTCTTCTTTCTTTCTTCTTTCTTTCTGTCTTCTTTCTTTCTTCTTCTTTCTTCTTTCATTCTTTCTTCTTTCTTTCTTTCCTCTTTCTTTCTTCTTTCTTCTTTTTTCTTTCTTCTTCCCTTTCTCTTTCTTTCTTCTTTCTTTCTTCTTTCTTTCTTTCTCTCTCCTTCTTTCTTCTTTCTTTCTTCTTCCTTTCTTCTTTCTTTCTTTCTTTCATTCTTCTTTCTTTCTTTCTTTCTTCTTTCTTTCTTTCTTTCTTCTTTCTTTCTTTCTTTCTTACTTCTTTCTTTCTTCCTTCTTCTTTCTTTCTTTCTTCTTTCTTTCTTCTTTCTTTCTTCTTTCATTCTTTCTTCTTTCTTTCTTTCTTCTTTCATTCTTCTTTCTTTCTTCTTTCTTTCTTCTTTCTTACTTTCTTCTTTCTTTTTTCTTCTTTCTTTCTTCTTTGTTTCTTCTTTCATTCTTTATTCTTTCTTTCCTTCTTCTTTCTTTCTTCCTTCTTTCTTCTTTCTTTCTTCTTTCCTACTTACTTCTTTCATTCTTCTTTCTTTCTTCTTTCTTCTTTCTTTCTCACTTCTTTCATTCTTCTTTCTTTATTCTTTCTTCTTTCTTTTTTCTTTATTCTTTCTTCTTTCTTTCTTTCTTCTTCTTCCTTTCCTCTTCTTCCTTTCTTCTTTCTTTCTCCTTCCTTTCTTCTTTCTTCTTTTTTCTTCTTTCTTTCTTCATCCTTTCTTCTTTCTTTCTTATTTCTTTCTTTCTTCTTCCTTTCTTCTTTCATTCTTTCTTCTTTCTTTCTTTCTTCTTTCTTTCTTCTTTATTTCTTCTCTCTTTCTTCTTTCTTTCTTTTTCCTTTCTTCTTTCTTTCTTCTTTCTTCTTCTTTCTTCTTTCTTCCTTCCTTCTTTCTTTCTTTCTTCTTTCTTCCTCCTCTCTTCTTTCTTTCTTCTTTCTTTCTTCTTTCTTTCCTCTTTCTTCTTTCTTTCTTCTTCCTTTCTTCTTTCTTCTTCCTTTCTTCTTTCTTCTTTCTTTCTTCTTTCCTTCTTCTTTCTTTCTCCTTTCTTTCTTCTTTCTTTCTTCTTTCTTTCTTCTTCCTTTTTTCTTTCTTTATTCTTCCTTTCTTCCTTCTTTCTTCTTTCTTTCTTCTTTCTTTCTTCCTTCTTTCTTTCTTTCTTCTTTCTTCCTTCTTTCTACTTTCTTTCTGCTTTCTTTCTTCTTTCTTTCTTCTTTCTTTCTGCTTTCATTCTTTCTTCTTTCTTTCTTTCTTCTTTCTTTCTTCTTTCTTTCTTCTCTCTTTCTTCTTTCTTCCTTCTTCCTTTCTTCTTTCTTTCTTCTTTCATTCTTCTTTCATTCTTTCTTCTTTCTTTCCTTCTTCTTTCTTTCTTCCTTCTTTCTTCTTTCTTTCTTCTTTCTTTCTTACTTCTTTCATTCTTCTTTCTTTCTTTCTTCTTTCTTTCTTCTTTCTCCTTTCTTTCTCCTTTCTTTCTTCTTTCTTTCTTCTTTCTTTCTTCTTTCTTTCTTCCTTTTTTCTTCTTTTTTTCTTCTCTCTTTCTTACTTCTTTCTTACTTCTTTCTTACTTCTTTCTCACTTCTTTCTTCTTTCTTTCTTTTTTCTTTCTTCTTTCTTTCTTCTTTCTTTCTTCTTTCGTGTTTCTTTCTTCTTTCTTTCTTTCTTCTTACTTTCCTCTTTCTTTCTTCTTTCTTTCTTCTTTCTTCTTCCTTTCTTTTTCCTTTCTACTTTCTTTCTTCTTTCTTTCTTCTTTCTTTGTTTCTACTTTCTTTCTTCTTTCTTCTTTCATTCTTTCTTCTTTCTTTCTGCTTTCTTTCTTCTTTCTTTCTTCTTTCTTTCTTCTTTCTTTCTTTCTTCTTTCTTTCTTCTTTCTTTCTTCCTTCTTTCTTCCTTCCTTCTTTCTTCTTACTTTCTTACTTCTTTCTTACTTCTTTCATATTTCTTTCTTACTTATTTCTTCTTTCAATCTTCTTTCTTTCTTTCTTCTTTCTTTCTTCTTTCTTCTTTCTTCTTTCTTCTTTCTTTCTTCTTTCTTTCTTTCTTCTTTCTTTCTTCTTTCTTTCTTCTTTCTTTCTTCTTCCTTTCTTCTTTCTTCTTTCTTTCTTTATTCTCTCTTTCTTCTTTCATTCTTTCTTCTTTCTTTCTTTATTACTTCTTTCTTTCTTCTTTCTTTTTTCTTTCTTTCTTTCTTCTTTCTTTCTTCTTTCTTTCTTCTTTCATTCTTTCTTCTTTCTTTCTTTCTTCTTTCTTTCTTCTTTCTTTCTTCTTTCTTTCTTCTTTCTTTCTTCTTTCTTTTTTCTTTCTTCTTCCTTTCTTCTTTCTTTCTTCTTTCTTTCTTCTTTCTTCTTTCTACTTTCTTTCTTTCTTCTTTCTTTCTTCTTTATTTCTTCTTTCATTCTTTCTTCTTTCTTTCCTTCTTCTTTCTTTCTTCTTTCATTCTTCTTTCATTCTTCTTTCTTCTTTCTTCTTTGTTCTTTTTTGCTTCTTCCTTTCTTCTTTCTCTCTTTCTTCTTTCTTTCTTCTTTCTTTCTTCTTCCTTTCTTACTTCTTTCTTCTTCCTTTCTTCTTTCTTCTTTCTTTCTTCTTTCTTTCTTTCTTTTTTCATTCTTCCTTCTTTCTTCCTTCTTTCTTTCTTCCATCTTTCTTCTTTTATTCTTTCTTCTTTCTTTCTTTCTTCTTTCTTTCTTCTTTCTTTCTTCCTTACTTCTTCCTTCCTTCTTTCTTCTTTCTTTCTTACTTCTTCCTTACTTCTTTCTTACTTCATTCATATTTCTTTCTTACTTCTCTCTTCTTTCTATATTCTTTCTTTCTTTCTTTTTTCTTTCTTCTTTCTTTCTTCTTTCTTTCCTCTTTCTTTCTTTCTTCTTTCTTTCTTGTTTCTTTCTTCTTCCTTTCTTCCTTCTTTCTTCTTCCTTTCTTCTTTCTTTCTTCTTTCTTTCTTTTTTTCATCTTTGTTTTTTCTTTCTTTCTTCTTTCTTTCTTCTTTCTTTCTTCTTTCTTTCTTTCTTAAGTCGTTCTTCTTTCTGTCTTCTTTCATTCTTTCTTTCTTCTTTCATTCTTTCTTCTTTCTTTCTTTCTTCTTTCTTTCTTCCTTTTTTTCTTTCTTCTTTCTTCCTTCTTTCTTCTTTATTTCTTCTTTCTTTCTTCTTTCTTTATTCTTTCATTCTTCTTTCTTTCCTTCTTTTTTCTTTCTTCTTTCTTTCTTCTTTCTTTCTTCTTTCTTTCTTCTTTCTTTATTCTTTCTTTTTCTTCCTGTCTTCTTTCTTTCTTCTTCCTTTCTTCTTTCTTTCTTCTTTCTTTCTTCTTTCTTTTTCCTCTTTCTTTCTTCTTTCTTTCTTCTTTCCTCTTTCTTTCTTCTTTCTTCTTCCTTTCTTCTTTCTTTCTTCTTTCTTTCTTCTTTCTTCTTTCTACTTTCTTTCTTTCTTCTTTCTTTCTTCTTTATTTCTTCTTTCATTCTTTCTTCATTCTTTCCTTCTTCTTTCTTTCTTCTTTCTACCTTCTTCCTTTCTTCTTTCTTCCTTTCTTCTTTCTTTCTTCCTTCTTTCTTCCTTCTTTCTTCTTTCTTTCATCTTTCTTTGTTCTTTCTTCTTTCTTTCTTCTTTCTTTCTTCTTTCTTACTTTCTTCTTTCTTTCCTTCTCCTTTCTTTCTTCTTTCTTACTTTCTTCTTTCTTTCCTTCTACTTTCTTTCTTCTTTCTTTCTTCTTTCTTTCTTACTTCTATCTTTTTTCTTTCTTTATTCTTTCTTCTTTCTTTCTTCTTTCTTACTTTCTTCTTTCTTTCCTTCTACTTTCTTTCTTCTTTCTTTCTTCTTTCTTTCTTTCTTATGTCTTTTTTCTTTCTTCTTTCTTTCTCCTTTCTTTCTTCTTTCTTTCTTCTTTCATTCTTTCTTCTTTCTTTCTTTCTTCTTTCTTTCTTTCTTTCTTCTTTCTTCTTTCTTTCTTCTTTCTTTCTTACTTCTTTATTTCTTCTTTCTTTCTTCCTTCTTTCTTCTTTTAATCTTTCTTATTTCTTTCTTTCTTCTTTCTTTCTTCTTTCTTTCTTCCTTCTTTCTTCCTTCCTTCTTTCTTCTTACTTTCTTACTTCTTTCTTACTTCTTTCATATTTCTTTCTTACTTATTTCTTCTTTCAATCTTCTTTCTTTCTTTCTTCTTTCTTTCTTCTTTTTTCTTCTTTCATTCTTCTTTCTTTCCTTCTACTTTCTTTCTTCTTTCTTTCTTCTTTCTTCTTTCTTTCTTCTTTCTTTCTTTCTTCTTTCTTTCTTCTTTCTTTCTTCTTTCTTTCTTCTTTCTTTCTTCTTCCTGTCTTCTTTCTTTCTTCTTCCTTTCTTCTTTCTTCTTTCTTTCTTTATTCTCTCTTTCTTCTTTCATTCTTTCTTCTTTCTTTCTTTCTTACTTCTTTCTTTCTTCTTTCTTTTTTCTTTCTTTCTTTCTTCTTTCTTTCTTCTTTCTTTCTTCTTTCATTCTTTCTTCTTTCTTTCTTTCTTCTTTCTTCTTTCTTTCTTCTTTCTTTCTTTTTTCTTTCTTCTTCCTTTCTTCTTTCTTTCTTCTTTCTTTCTTTCTTCTCTCCTTCTTCTTTCTTCTTTCTTTCTTCATTCTTTCTTCTTTCTTTCTTTCTTCCTTCTTTCTTCTCTCTTTATTTATTCTTTCTTTTTTCTTTCATTCTTTCTTCTTCCTTTCTTTCTTCTTTCATTCTTCTTTCTTTCTTCTTTCTTTCTTTCTTCTTTCTTTTTTCTTCTTTCTTTCTTCTTTCTTTCTTCTTTCATTCATTCTTCTTTCTTTCCTTCTTCCTTCTTTCTTCCTTCTTTCTTCTTTCTTTCATCTTTCTTTCTTCATTCTTCCTTCTTTCTTCTTTCTTTCTTCTTTCTTTCTTACTTCTTTCATTCTTCTTTCTTTCTTTCTTCTTTCTTTCTTCTTTCTCCTTTCTTTCTTCTTTCTTTCTTCTTTCTTTCTTCTTTCTTTCTTCCTTTTTTCTTCTTTTTTTCTTCTCTCTTTCTTACTTCTTTCTTACTTCTTTCTTACTTCTTTCTCACTTCTTTCTTCTTTCTTTCTTTTTTCTTTCTTCTTTCTTTCTTCTTTCTTTCTTCTTTCGTGTTTCTTTCTTCTTTCTTTCTTTCTTCTTACTTTCCTCTTTCTTTCTTCTTTCTTTCTTCTTTCTTCTTCCTTTCTTTTTCCTTTCTACTTTCTTTCTTCTTTCTTTCTTCTTTCTTTGTTTCTACTTTCTTTCTTCTTTCTTCTTTCATTCTTTCTTCTTTCTTTCTGCTTTCTTTCTTCTTTCTTTCTACTTTCTTTCTTCTTTCTTTCTTTCTTTCTTTTTTCTTTCTTCTCTCTTTATTCTTTCTTTCTTCTTTCTTTCTTTCTTACTTCTTTCTTTCTTCTTTCTCTCTTTCTTCTTTCTTTCTTCTTTCTTTCTTCTTTCTTCTTTCTTGTTTCTTTCTTGTTTCTTTCTTTCTTCTTTCTTCTTCCTTTCTTCTTCCTTTCATGTTTCTTTCTTCTTTCTTTCTTCTTTCTTTCTTTCTTACTTCTTTCTTTCTTCTTTCTTTCTTCTTTCTTTCTTCTTTCTTTCATCTCTCTTTCTTCTTTCTTCTTCCTTTCTTCTTTCTTTCTTCTTTCTTTCTTTCATCTTTCATTCTTTCTTCATTCTTGCATCTCTCTTTTTTCTTTCTTCCTCCTTTCTTCTTTCTTTCTTCTTTCTTTCTTCTTTCTTTCTTCTTTATTTCTTCTTTCATTCTTTCTTCTTTCTTTCCTTCTTCTTTCTTTCTTCTTTCATTCTTCTTTCATTCTTCTTTCTTCTTTCTTTCTTCTTTGTTCTTTTTTTCTTCTTCCTTTCTTCTTTCTTTCTTGCTTCTTTCTTTCTTCCTTCTTTCTTCTTCCTTTCTTCTTTTTTCTTTCTTTCTTCTTTCTTTCTTTCTTTTTTCTTTCTTCCTTCTTTCTTCCTTCTTTCTTTCTTCCTTCTTTCTTCTTTTATTCTTTCTTCCTTCCTTCTTCCTTCCTTCTTTCTTCTTTCTTTCTTACTTCTTCCTTACTTCTTTCTTACTTCATTCATATTTCTTTCTTACTTCTCTCTTCTTTCTATATTCTTTCTTTCTTTCTTTTTTCTTTCTTCTTTCTTTCTTCTTTCTTTCCTCTTTCTTTCTTTCTTCTTTCTTTCTTGTTTCTTTCTTCTTCCTTTCTTCCTTCTTTCTTCTTCCTTTCTTCTTTCTTTCTTCTTTCTTTCTTTTTTTCATCTTTGTTTTTTCTTTCTTTCTTCTTTCTTTCTTCTTTCTTTCTTCTTTCTTTCTTAATTCGTTCTTCTTTCTGTCTTCTTTCATTCTTTCTTTCTTCTTTCATTCTTTCTTCTTTCTTTCTTTCTTCTTTCTTTCTTCCTTTTTTTCTTTCTTCTTTCTTCCTTCTTTCTTCTTTATTTCTTCTTTCTTTCTTCTTTCTTTATTCTTTCATTCTTCTTTCTTTCCTTCTTTTTATTTCTTCTTTCTTTCTTCTTTCTTTCTTCTTTCTTTCTTCTTTCTTTATTCTTTCTTTTTCTTCCTGTCTTCTTTCTTTCTTCTTCCTTTCTTCTTTCTTTCTTCTTTCTTTCTTCTTTCTTTTTCCTCTTTCTTTCTTCTTTCTTTCTTCTTTCCTCTTTCTTTCTTCTTTCTTCTTCCTTTCTTCTTTCTTTCTTCTTTCTTTCTTCTTTCTTCTTTCTACTTTCTTTCTTTCTTCTTTCTTTCTTCTTTATTTCTGCTTTCATTCTTTCTTCATTCTTTCCTTCTTCTTTCTTTCTTCTTTCTACCTTCTTCCTTTCTTCTTTCTTCCTTTCTTCTTTCTTTCTTCCTTCTTTCTTCCTTCTTTCTTCTTTCTTTCATCTTTCTTTGTTCTTTCTTCTTTCTTTCTTCTTTCTTTCTTCTTTCTTACTTTCTTCTTTCTTTCCTTCTCCTTTCTTTCTTCTTTCTTACTTTCTTCTTTCTTCCTTCTAATTTCTTTCTTCTTTCTTTCTTCTTTCTTTCTTACTTCTATCTTTTTTCTTTCTTTATTCTTTCTTCTTTCTTTCTTCTTTCTTACTTTCTTCTTTCTTTCCTTCTACTTTCTTTCTTCTTTCTTTCTTCTTTCTTTCTTTCTTATGTCTTTTTTCTTACTTCTTTCTTTCTCCTTTCTTTCTTCTTTCTTTCTTCTTTCTTCTTTCTTTCTTCTTTCTTTCTTTATTCTATCTTTCTTCTTTCATTCTTTCTTCTTTCTTTCTTTCTTCTTTCTTTCTTTCTTTCTTCTTTCTTCTTTCTTTCTTCTTTCTTTCTTACTTCTTTATTTCTTCTTTCTTTCTTCCTTCTTTCTTCTTTTAATCTTTCTTATTTCTTTCTTTCTTCTTTCTTTCTTCTTTCTTTCTTCCTTCTTTCTTCCTTCCTTCTTTCTTCTTACTTTCTTACTTCTTTCTTACTTCTTTCATATTTCTTTCTTACTTATTTCTTCTTTCAATCTTCTTTCTTTCTTTCTTCTTTCTTTCTTCTTTTTTCTTCTTTCATTCTTCTTTCTTTCCTTCTACTTTCTTTCTTCTTTCTTTCTTCTTTCTTCTTTCTTTCTTCTTTCTTTCTTTCTTCTTTCTTTCTTCTTTCTTTCTTCTTTCTTTCTTCTTTCTTTCTTCTTCCTGTCTTCTTTCTTTCTTCTTCCTTTCTTCTTTCTTCTTTCTTTCTTTATTCTCTCTTTCTTCTTTCATTCTTTCTTCTTTCTTTCTTTCTTACTTCTTTCTTACTTCTTTCTTTTTTCTTTCTTTCTTTCTTCTTTCTTTCTTCTTTCTTTCTTCTTTCATTCTTTCTTCTTTCTTTCTTTCTTCTTTCTTCTTTCTTTCTTCTTTCTTTCTTTTTCTTTCTTCTTCCTTTCTTCTTTCTTTCTTCTTTCTTTCTTTCTTCTCTCCTTCTTCTTTCTTCTTTCTTTCTTCATTCTTTCTTCTTTCTTTCTTTCTTCCTTCTTTCTTCTCTCTTTATTTATTCTTTCTTTTTTCTTTCATTCTTTCTTCTTCCTTTCTTTCTTCTTTCATTCTTCTTTCTTTCTTCTTTCTTTCTTTCTTCTTTCTTTTTTCTTCTTTCTTTCTTCTTTCTTTCTTCTTTCATTCATTCTTCTTTCTTTCCTTCTTCCTTCTTTCTTCCTTCTTTCTTCTTTCTTTCATCTTTCTTTCTTCATTCTTCTTTCTTTCTTCTTTCTTTCTTCTTTCTTTCTTTCTTCTTTCTTTCTTCTTTCTTTCTTCCTTCTTTCTTCCTTCCTTCTTTCTTCTTACTTTCTTACTTCTTTCTTACTTCTTTCATATTTCTTTCTTACTTATTTCTTCTTTCAATCTTCTTTCTTTCTTTCTTCTTTCTTTCTTCTTTCATTCTTCTTCCTTTCTTCTTTCTTCTTCCTTTCTTCTTTCTTCTTTCTTTCTTCTTTCCTTCTTCTTTCTTTCTCCTTTCTTTCTTCTTTCTTTCTTCTTTCTTTCTTCTTCCTTTTTTCTTTCTTTATTCTTCCTTTCATCCTTCTTTCTTCTTTCTTTCTTCTTTCTTTCTTCCTTCTTTCTTTCTTTCTTCTTTCTTCCTTCTTTCTACTTTCTTTCTGCTTTCTTTCTTCTTTCTTTCTTCTTTCCTTCTTTCTTCTTCCTTTCTGCTTTCATTCTTTCTTCTTTCTTTCTTTCTTCTTTCTTTCTTCTTTCTTTCTTCTCTCTTTCTTCTTTCTTCCTTCTTCCTTTCTTCTTTCTTTCTTCTTTCATTCTTCTTTCATTCTTTCTTTCCTTCTTCTTTCTTTCTTCCTTCTTTCTTCTTTCTTTCTTCTTTCTTTCTTACTTCTTTCATTCTTCTTTCTTTCTTTCTTCTTTCTTTCTTCTTTCTCCTTTCTTTCTTCTTTCTTTCTTCTTTCTTTCTTCTTTCTTTCTTCCTTTTTTCTTCTTTTTTTCTTCTCTCTTTCTTACTTCTTTCTTACTTCTTTCTTACTTCTTTCTCACTTCTTTCTTCTTTCTTTCTTTTTTCTTTCTTCTTTCTTTCTTCTTTCTTTCTTCTTTCGTGTTTCTTTCTTCTTTCTTTCTTTCTTCTTACTTTCCTCTTTCTTTCTTCTTTCTTTCTTCTTTCTTCTTCCTTTCTTTTTCCTTTCTACTTTCTTTCTTCTTTCTTTCTTCTTTCTTTGTTTCTACTTTCTTTCTTCTTTCTTCTTTCATTCTTTCTTCTTTCTTTCTGCTTTCTTTCTTCTTTCTTTCTACTTTCTTTCTTCTTTCTTTCTTTCTTTCTTTTTTCTTTCTTCTCTCTTTATTCTTTCTTTCTTCTTTCTTTCTTTCTTACTTCTTTCTTTCTTCTTTCTCTCTTTCTTCTTTCTTTCTTCTTTCTTTCTTACTTCTTTCATTCTTCTTTCTTTCTTTCTTCTTTCTTTCTTCTTTCTCCTTTCTTTCTTCTTTCTTTCTTCTTTCTTTCTTCTTTCTTTCTTCCTTTTTTCTTCTTTTTTTCTTCTCTCTTTCTTACTTCTTTCTTACTTCTTTCTTACTTCTTTCTCACTTCTTTCTTCTTTCTTTCTTTTTTCTTTCTTCTTTCTTTCTTCTTTCTTTCTTCTTTCGTGTTTCTTTCTTCTTTCTTTCTTTCTTCTTACTTTCCTCTTTCTTTCTTCTTTCTTTCTTCTTTCTTCTTCCTTTCTTTTTCCTTTCTACTTTCTTTCTTCTTTCTTTCTTCTTTCTTTGTTTCTACTTTCTTTCTTCTTTCTTCTTTCATTCTTTCTTCTTTCTTTCTGCTTTCTTTCTTCTTTCTTTCTACTTTCTTTCTTCTTTCTTTCTTTCTTTCTTTTTTCTTTCTTCTCTCTTTATTCTTTCTTTCTTCTTTCTTTCTTTCTTACTTCTTTCTTTCTTCTTTCTCTCTTTCTTCTTTCTTTCTTCTTTCTTTCTTCTTTCTTCTTTCTTGTTTCTTTCTTGTTTCTTTCTTTCTTCTTTCTTCTTCCTTTCTTCTTCCTTTCATGTTTCTTTCTTCTTTCTTTCTTCTTTCTTTCTTTCTTACTTCTTTCTTTCTTCTTTCTTTCTTCTTTCTTTCTTCTTTGTTTCATCTCTCTTTCTTCTTTCTTCTTCCTTTCTTCTTTCTTTCTTCTTTCTTTCTTTCATCTTTCATTCTTTCTTCATTCTTTCATCTCTCTTTTTTCTTTCTTCTTCCTTTCTTCTTTCTTTCTTCTTTCTTTCTTCTTTCTTTCTTCTTTATTTCTTCTTTCATTCTTTCTTCTTTCTTTCCTTCTTCTTTCTTTCTTCTTTCATTCTTCTTTCATTCTTCTTTCTTCTTTCTTTCTTCTTTGTTCTTTTTTTCTTCTTTCTTTCTTCTTTCTTTCCTCTTTCTTCTTTCTTTCTTCTTCCTTTCTTCTTTCTTCTTCCTTTCTTCTTTCTTCTTTCTTTCTTCTTTCCTTCTTCTTTCTTTCTCCTTTCTTTCTTCTTTCTTTCTTCTTTCTTTCTTCTTCCTTTTTTCTTTCTTTATTCTTCCTTTCATCCTTCTTTCTTCTTTCTTTCTTCTTTCTTTCTTCCTTCTTTCTTTCTTTCTTCTTTCTTCCTTCTTTCTACTTTCTTTCTGCTTTCTTTCTTCTTTCTTTCTTCTTTCCTTCTTTCTTCTTCCTTTCTGCTTTCATTCTTTCTTCTTTATTTCTTTCTTCTTTCTTTCTTCTTTCTTTCTTCTCTCTTTCTTCTTTCTTCCTTCTTCCTTTCTTCTTTCTTTCTTCTTTCATTCTTCTTTCATTCTTTCTTCTTTCTTTCCTTCTTCTTTCTTTCTTCCTTCTTTCTTCTTTCTTTCTTCTTTCTTTCTTACTTCTTTCATTCTTCTTTCTTTCTTTCTTCTTTCTTTCTTCTTTCTCCTTTCTTTCTTCTTTCTTTCTTCTTTCTTTCTTCTTTCTTTCTTCCTTTTTTCTTCTTTTTTTCTTCTCTCTTTCTTACTTCTTTCTTACTTCTTTCTTACTTCTTTCTCACTTCTTTCTTCTTTCTTTCTTTTTTCTTTCTTCTTTCTTTCTTCTTTCTTTCTTCTTTCGTGTTTCTTTCTTCTTTCTTTCTTTCTTCTTACTTTCCTCTTTCTTTCTTCTTTCTTTCTTCTTTCTTCTTCCTTTCTTTTTCCTTTCTACTTTCTTTCTTCTTTCTTTCTTCTTTCTTTGTTTCTACTTTCTTTCTTCTTTCTTCTTTCATTCTTTCTTCTTTCTTTCTGCTTTCTTTCTTCTTTCTTTCTACTTTCTTTCTTCTTTCTTTCTTTCTTTCTTTTTTCTTTCTTCTCTCTTTATTCTTTCTTTCTTCTTTCTTTCTTTCTTACTTCTTTCTTTCTTCTTTCTCTCTTTCTTCTTTCTTTCTTCTTTCTTTCTTACTTCTTTCATTCTTCTTTCTTTCTTTCTTCTTTCTTTCTTCTTTCTCCTTTCTTTCTTCTTTCTTTCTTCTTTCTTTCTTCTTTCTTTCTTCCTTTTTTCTTCTTTTTTTCTTCTCTCTTTCTTACTTCTTTCTTACTTCTTTCTTACTTCTTTCTCACTTCTTTCTTCTTTCTTTCTTTTTTCTTTCTTCTTTCTTTCTTCTTTCTTTCTTCTTTCGTGTTTCTTTCTTCTTTCTTTCTTTCTTCTTACTTTCCTCTTTCTTTCTTCTTTCTTTCTTCTTTCTTCTTCCTTTCTTTTTCCTTTCTACTTTCTTTCTTCTTTCTTTCTTCTTTCTTTGTTTCTACTTTCTTTCTTCTTTCTTCTTTCATTCTTTCTTCTTTCTTTCTGCTTTCTTTCTTCTTTCTTTCTACTTTCTTTCTTCTTTCTTTCTTTCTTTCTTTTTTCTTTCTTCTCTCTTTATTCTTTCTTTCTTCTTTCTTTCTTTCTTACTTCTTTCTTTCTTCTTTCTCTCTTTCTTCTTTCTTTCTTCTTTCTTTCTTCTTTCTTCTTTTTTGTTTCTTTCTTGTTTCTTTCTTTCTTCTTTCTTCTTCCTTTCTTCTTCCTTTCATGTTTCTTTCTTCTTTCTTTCTTCTTTCTTTCTTTCTTACTTCTTTCTTTCTTCTTTCTTTCTTCTTTCTTTCTTCTTTCTTTCATCTCTCTTTCTTCTTTCTTCTTCCTTTCTTCTTTCTTTCTTCTTTCTTTCTTTCATCTTTCATTCTTTCTTCATTCTTTCATCTCTCTTTTTTCTTTCTTCTTCCTTTCTTCTTTCTTTCTTCTTTCTTTCTTCTTTCTTTCTTCTTTATTTCTTCTTTCATTCTTTCTTCTTTCTTTCCTTCTTCTTTCTTTCTTCTTTCATTCTTCTTTCATTCTTCTTTCTTCTTTCTTTCTTCTTTGTTCTTTTTTTCTTCTTCCTTTCTTCTTTCTTTCTTGCTTCTTTCTTTCTTCCTTCTTTCTTCTTCCTTTCTTCTTTTTTCTTTCTTTCTTCTTTCTTTCTTTCTTTTTTCTTTCTTCCTTCATTCTTCCTTCTTTCTTCCTTCTTTCTTTCTTCCTTCTTTCTTCTTTTATTCTTTCTTCTTTCTTTCTTTCTTCTTTCTTTCTTCTTTCTTTCTTCCTTCCTTCTTCCTTCCTTCTTTCTTCTTTCTTTCTTACTTCTTCCTTACTTCTTTCTTACTTCATTCATATTTCTTTCTTACTTCTCTCTTCTTTCTATATTCTTTCTTTCTTTCTTTTTTCTTTCTTCTTTCTTTCTTCTTTCTTTCTTCTTTCTTTCTTCTTTCTTCTTTATTTCTTCTTTCTTTCTTCTTTCTTTCTTCTTTCTTTCATCTTTCTTTATTCTTACTTTCTTCCTTCTTTCTTCTTCCTTTCTTCTTTCTTCTTTCTTTCTTCTTTCTTTCTTCTTTCTTTCTTTCTTCTTTCTTTCTTGTTTCTTTCTTCTTCCTTTCTTCCTTCTTTCTTCTTCCTTTCTTCTTTCTTTCTTCTTTCTTTCTCTTTTTCATCTTTCTTTTTTCTTTCTTTCTTCTTTCTTTCTTCTTTCTTTCTTTCTTAATTCGTTCTTCTTTCTGTCTTCTTTCATTCTTTCTTTCTTCTTTCATTCTTTCTTTTTTCTTTCTTTCTTCTTTCTTTCTTCCTTTTTTTTCTTTCTTCTTTCTTCCTTCTTTCTTCTTTATTTCTTCTTTCGTTCTTCTTTCTTTATTCTTTCATTTTCCTTTCTTTCCTTCTTTTTTCTTTCTTCTTTCTTTCTTCTTTCTTTCTTCTTTCTTTATTCTATCTTTTTCTTCCTGTCTTCTTTCTTTCTTCTTTCTTTCTTCTTTCTTTCTTCTTTCTTCTTTCTTCTTTCTTCCTTCTTTCTTTCTTCTTTCTTTCTTTCTTCTTTCTTTCCTCTTTCTTTTTTCTTTCTTTCTTCTTTCTTCCTTCTTCCTTTCTTCTTTCTTCCTTTCTTCTTTCTTTCTTTCTTCTTTCTTCCTTCTTCCTTTCTTCTTTCTTCCTTTCTTCTTTCTTTCTTTCTTCTTTCTTCCTTCTTTCTTCTTTCTTTCATCTTTCTTTCTTCATTCTTCTTTCTTTCTTCTTTCTTTCTTCTTTCTTTCTTTCTTCTTTCTTTCTTCTTTCTTTCTTCCTTCTTTCTTCCTTCCTTCTTTCTTCTTACTTTCTTACTTCTTTCTTACTTCTTTCATATTTCTTTCTTACTTATTTCTTCTTTCAATCTTCTTTCTTTCTTTCTTCTTTCTTTCTTCTTTCTTCTTTCTTCTTTCTTCTTTCTTTCTTCTTTCTTTCTTTCTTCTTTCTTTCTTCTTTCTTTCTTCTTTCTTTCTTCTTCCTTTCTTCTTTCTTCTTTCTTTCTTTATTCTCTCTTTCTTCTTTCATTCTTTCTTCTTTCTTTCTTTATTACTTCTTTCTTTCTTCTTTCTTTTTTCTTTCTTTCTTTCTTCTTTCTTTCTTCTTTCTTTCTTCTTTCATTCTTTCTTCTTTCTTTCTTTCTTCTTTCTTTCTTCTTTCTTTCTTCTTTCTTTCTTCTTTCTTTCTTCTTTCTTTTTTCTTTCTTCTTCCTTTCTTCTTTCTTTCTTCTTTCTTTCTTCTTTCTTCTTTCTACTTTCTTTCTTTCTTCTTTCTTTCTTCTTTATTTCTTCTTTCATTCTTTCTTCTTTCTTTCCTTCTTCTTTCTTTCTTTCTTCTTTCATTCTTCTTTCATCTTTCATTCTTTCTTCTTTGTTCTTTTTTTCTTCTTCCTTTCTTCTTTCTTTCTTTCTTCTTTCTTTCTTCTTTCTTTCTTCTTCCTTTCTTCCTTCTTTCTTCTTCCTTTCTTCTTTCTTCTTTCTTTCTTCTTTCTTTATTCTTCCTCTCTTTTCTTTCTTTCTTCCTTCTTTCTTCTCTCTTTATTTATTCTTTCTTTTTTCTTTCATTCTTTCTTCTTCCTTTCTTTCTTCTTTCATTCTTCTTTCTTTCTTCTTTCTTTCTTTCTTCTTTCTTTTTTCTTCTTTCTTTCTTCTTTCTTTCTTCTTTCATTCATTCTTCTTTCTTTCCTTCTTCCTTCTTTCTTCCTTCTTTCTTCTTTCTTTCTTCTTTCTTTCTTACTTCTTTCATTCTTCTTTCTTTCTTTCTTCTTTCATTCTTCTTTCTTTATTCTTTCTTCTTTCTTTCTTCTTTCTTTCTTCTTTCAATCCTCTTTCTTTCTTCATTCTTTCTTTCTTCTTTCTTACTTCTTTCTTACTTCTCTCCTCTTTCTTTCTTCTCTATTTCTACAATCTTTCTTCTTTCTCTCTTCTTTCCTTCTTCTTCCTTTCTTCTTTTTTTCTTCTTCCTTTCTTCTTTCCTTCTTCTTTCTTTCTTCTTTCTTTCTGCTTTCTTTCTTCTTTCTTTCTACTTTCTTTCTTCTTTCTTTCTCTCTTTCTTTCTTTTTTCTTTCTTCTCTCTCTATTCTTTCTTTCTTCTTTCTTTCTTTCTTACTTCTTTTTTTCTTCTTTCTTTTTTCTTTTTCTTTCTTCTTTCTTTCTTCTTTCTTTCTTCTTTCTTTCTCACTTCTTTCATTCTTCTTTCTTTCTTTCTTCTTTCTTTATTCTTTCTTCTTTCTTTCTTCTTTCTTCCTTCTTTCTTTCTCAATTCTTTAATTCTTCTCTCTTTCTTCTTTTATTCTTTCTTCTTTCTTTCTTTCTTCTTTCTTTCTTTCTTCTTTCTTTCTTCTTTCTTTCTTCCTTATTTCTTCCTTCCTTCTTTCTTATTTCTTTCTTACTTCTTTCTTCTTTCTTACTTCTTTTTTCTTTCTATCTTCATTCTTCCTTTCTTCTTTCTTTCTTCTTCCTTTCTTCTTTCTTCTTTCTTTCTTCCTTCTTTCTTCTTCCTTTCTTCTTTCTTTCTTCTTCCTTTCTCCTTTCCTCTTTCTTTCCTCTTTCTTTCTTTCTTTCTTCTTTCTTTCTTCTTTCTTTCTTCTTTCTTTCTTCTTTCTTTCTTCTTCCTTTCTTCTTTCTTTCTAATTCCTTTCTTCTTTCTTTCTTCTTTCTTTCTTTCTTCTTTCTTTCTATCTTCTTACTTTCTTATTTCTTTCTTCTTTCTTTCTTCTTTCTTCTCTCTTTCTTCTTTCTTTCTTACTTCTTTCTTTCTTCTTTCTTTCTTCTTTCTTTCTTCTTTTATTCTTTCTTCTTTCTTTCTTTCTTCTTTCTTTCTTCTTTCTTTCTTCCTTCTTTCTTCCTTCCTTCTTCCTTCTTTCTTTCTTACTTCTTTCTTACTTCTTTCTTACTTTTTTCGTAATTCTTTCTTACTTCTTTCTTCTTTCTTTCTTCTTTCTTTCTTACTTCTTTCCTTCTTTTTTCTTTCTTCTTTCTTTCTTTCTTCTTTCATTCTACCTTTTCTTTCTTTCTTCTTTCTTCCTTCTTTCTTCTTTCTTTCTTCTTTCTTTCTTCTTTCATTCTTCTTTCTTTCTTCTTTCTTTCTTTCTTACTTCTTTCTTTCTTCTTTCTTTCTTCTTTCTTTCTTTCTTCTTCCTTTCTTCTTTCATTCTTTCTTCTTTCTTTCTTTCTTCTTCCTTTCTTCTTTCCTTATTCTTCCTTTCTTCTTTCTTTCTTTTTTCTTTCTTCTTTCTTTCTTCCTTCTTTCTTTCTTCTTTCTTCCTCCTTTCTTCTTTCTTTATTCTTTCTTTATTCTTTCTTTCTTCTTCCTTTCTTCTTTCCTTATTCTTCCTTTCTTCTTTCTTTCTTCTTTCTTTCTTCTTTCTTTCTTCATTCTTTCTTACTCTTTCTTACTTCTTTCTTATTTCTGTCTTCTATCTTTCTTCTTTCTTCTTTCTTCTTTCTTTCGTCTTTCTTTCGTCTTTCTTTCTTTCCTTCTTCTTTCTTTCTTCTTTCTTTCTGCTTTCTTTCTTCTTTCTTTCTACTTTCTTTCTTCTTTCTTTCTTTCTTTTTTCTTTCTTCTCTCTTTATTCTTTCTTTCTTCTTTCTTTCTTTCTTACTTCTTTCTTTCTTCTTTCTTTTATCTTTCTTTCTTTCTTCTTTTTTTCTTCTTTCTTTCTTCTTTCTTTCTTCTTTCATTCTTTCTTCTTTCTTTCCTTCTTCTTTCTTACTTATTTCTTTCTTCTTTCTTTCTTCTTTCTTTCTCACTTTTTCATTCTTCTTTCTTACTTTCTTCTTTCTTTCTTCTTTCTTCTTTCTTTCTTCTTTCTATCTTCTTTCTTTCTTCTTTCTTTCTTCTTCCTTTCTTCTTTCTTCTTTCTTTCTTCTTTCTTTCTTCTTCCTTTCTTCTTTCATTCTTTCATCTTTCTTTGTTTCTTCATTCTTTCTTCTTTCTTTATTCTTCCTTTCTTCTTTCTTTCTTCTTTCCTTCTTCTTTCTTTCTCACTTCTTTCATTCTTCTTTCTTTCTTCCTTCTTTCTTCTTTCTTCTTTCTTCTTCCTTCTTCTTTCTGTCTTCCTTCTTTCTTTCTTTCTTCTTTCTTCCTCCTTTCATCTTTCTTTCTTCTTTCGTTCTTCTTTCTTTCTTACTTCTTTCTTTCTTCTTTCTTTCTTCTTTCTTTCCTCTTTCTTCTTTCTTTCTTCTTCCTTTCTTCTTTCTTCTTCCTTTCTTCTTTCTTCTTTCTTTCTTCTTTCTTCTTTCTTTCTTGTTTCTTTCTTCTTTCTTTCTTCTTTCTTTCTTCTTTCTTTCTTCTTCCTTTTTTCTTTCTTCTTCCTTTCTTCTTTCTTCTTTCTTTATTCTTTCTTTCTTCTTTCTTTCTTGTTTCTTTCTTCTTTCTTTCTTCTTTCTTTCATCTTTCTTTCTTCTTCCTTTTTTCTTTCTTTATTCTTCCTTTCTTCCTTCTTTCTTCTTTCTTTCTTCTTTCTTTCTTCTTTCTTTCTTTCTTACTTCTTTCTTTCTTCTTTCTTTCTTCTTTCTTTCTTTCTTCTTCCTTTCTTCTTTCATTCTTTCTTCTTTCTTTCTTTCTTCTTCCTTTCTTCTTTCCTTATTCTTCCTTTCTTCTTTCTTTCTTTTTTCTTTCTTCTTTCTTTCTTCCTTCTTTCTTTCTTCTTTCTTCCTCCTTTCTTCTTTCTTTATTCTTTCTTTATTCTTTCTTTGTTCTTCCTTTCTTCTTTCCTTATTCTTCCTTTCTTCTTTCTTTCTTCTTTCTTTCTTCTTTCTTTCTTACTTCTTTCTTACTTCTTTCTTATTTCTGTCTTCTATCTTTCTTCTTTCTTCTTTCTTCTTTCTTTCTTCTTTCTTTCGTCTTTCTTTCCTTCTTCTTTCTTTCTTCTTTCTTTCTGCTTTCTTTCTTCTTTCTTTCTACTTTCTTTCTTCTTTCTTTCTTTCTTTCTTTTTTCTTTCTTCTCTCTTTATTCTTTCTTTCTTCTTTCTTTCTTTCTTACTTCTTTCTTTCTTCTTTCTTTTATCTTTCTTTCTTTCTTCTTTCTTTCTTCTTTCTTTCTTCTTTCATTCTTTCTTCTTTCTTTCCTTCTTCTTTCTTACTTATTTCTTTCTTCTTTCTTTCTTCTTTCTTTCTCACTTTTTCATTCTTCTTTCTTTCTTTCTTCTTTCTTTCTTCTTTCTTCTTTCTTTCTTCTTTCTTTCTTCTTTCTTTCTTTCCTCTTTCTTCTATCTTTTTTCTTTTATTCTTTCTTCTTTCTTTCTTTCTTCTTTCTTTCTTTCTTCTTTCTTCTTTCTTTCTTCTTTCTATCTTCTTTCTTTCTTCTTCCTTTCTTCTTTCTTCTTTCTTTCTTCTTTCTTTCTTCTTCCTTTCTTCTTTCTTTCTTATACCTTTCTTCTTTCTTTCTTCTTCATTTCTTCTTTCTTCTTCCTTTCTTCTTTCTTTATTCTTTCTTTCTTTCTTCTTTCCTTCTTCTTTCTTTCTCACTTCTTTCATTCTTCTTTCTTTCTTCCTTCTTTCTTCTTTCTTCTTTCTTCTTTCTTCTTCCTTCTTCTTTCTGTCTTCCTTCTTTCTTTCTTTCTTCTTTCTTCCTCCTTTCTTCTTTCTTTCTTCTTTCTTTCTTCTTTCTGTCTTACTTCTTTCTTTCTTCTTTCCTTCTTCTTTCTTTCCTCTTTCTTCTTTCTTTCTTCTTCCTTTCTTCTTTCTTCTTCCTTTCTTCTTTCTTCTTTCTTTCTTCTTTCTTTCTTCTTTCTTTCTTGTTTCTTTCTTCTTTCTTTCTTCTTTCTTTCTTCTTCCTTTCTTCTTCCTTTTTTCTTTCTTCTTCCTTTCTTCTTTCTTCTTTCTTTCTTCTTTCTTTCTTCTTTCTTTCTTGTTTCTTTCTTCTTTCTTTCTTCTTTCTTTCATCTTTCTTTCTTCTTCCTTTTTTCTTTCTTTATTCTTCCTTTCTTCCTTCTTTCTTCTTTCTTTCTTCTTTATTTATTCCTTCTTTCTTTCTTTCTTCTTTCTTCCTTCTTTCTTCTTTCTTTCTTCTTTCTTTCTTCTTTCTATCTTCTTTCTTTCTTCTTTCTTTCTTTCTTCTTCCTTTCTTCTTTCATTCTTTCTTCTTTCTTCCTTTCTTCTTTCTTTCTTCTTTCTTTCTTCTCTCTTTCTTCTCTCTTTCTTCTTCCTTTCTTCTTTCTTTATTCTTCCTTTCTTCTTTCTTTCTTCTTTCTCTTTCTTTCTTCCTTCTTTCTTTCTTATTTCTGCCTCCTTTCTTCTTTATTCTTTCTTTATTCTTTCTTCCTTCTTTCTTTCTTTCTTCTTTCTGTCTTCTTTCTTTTTTACTTCTTTTTTACTTCTTTCTTACTTCTGTCTTCTTTCTTTCTTCTTTCTTTCTATCTTCTCTCTTTCTTCTTTCTTTCTTCTTTCTACTTTCTTTCTTCTTTCTCTGTTCTTCTTTCATTCTTCTTTCTTTCTTCTTTCTCTCTTCTTTCCGTCTTCTTCCTTTCTTCTTTTTTTCTTCTTCCTTTCTTCTTTCTTTCTTCTTTCTTTCTGCTTTCTTTCTTCTTTCTTTCTTTCTTACTACTTTCTTTCTTCTTTCTTTTTTCTTTCTTTCTTTCTTCTTTCTTTCTTCTTTCATTCTTTCTTCTTTCTTTCCTTCTTCTTTCTTTCTTCTTTCTTTCTTCTTCTTTCTCACTTCTTTCATTCTTCTTTCTTTCTTTCTTCTTTCTTTCTTCTTTCTTATTTCTTTTTCTTTCTTTCTTCTTTCCTTCTTTCTTCTTTCTTCTTTGTTTCTTCTTTTATTCTTTCTTCTTTCTTTCTTTCTTCTTTCTTTCTTTCTTTTTTCTTTCTTCTTTCTTTCTTCGTTCTTTCTTCCTTCCTTCTTTCTTATTTCTTTCTTACTTCTTTCTTTTTTCTTAATTCTTTTTTCTTTCTACCTTCTTTCTTTCTTTCTTCTTTCTTTCTTCTTTCTTTCTTCTTTCTTTCTTCTTTCTTGTTTCTTTCTTCTTTCTTTCTTTCTTCTTTCTTTCTTTCTTCTTTCTTTCTTCTTTCTTTCTTCTATCTTCTTTCTTTCTTCTTTCTTCCTTTCTTCTTTCTTTATTCTTCCTCTCTTCTTTCTTCTTTCTTTCTTCTGCCTTTCTTCTTTCTTTCTTCTTCCTTTCTTCTTTCTTCTTTCTTTCTTCTTTCTTTCTTATTTCTTTCTTTCTTCTTTCTTTCTTCTTTCTTTCTTCTTCCTTTCTTCTTTCTTTATTCTTCCTTTCTTCTTTCTTTCTTCTTTCTTTCTTCCTTCTTTCTTCCTTCCTTCTTTCTTCTTTCTTCCTCCTTTCTTCTTTCTTTATTCTTTCTTTATGCTTTCTTCTTCTTCTCTTCTTTCTTTATTCTCTCTTTCTTGTTTCATTCTTTCTTCTTTCTTTCTTTCTTACTTCTTTCTTTCTTCTTTCTTTCTTCTTTCTTTCTTCTTTCTTTCTTTTTTCTTCTTCCTTTCTTCTTTCTTTCTTCTTTCTTTCTTTCTTCTCTCCTTCTTCTTTCTTCTTTCTTTCTTCATTCTTTCTTCTTTCTTTCTTTCTTTCTTTCTTCTCTCTTATTTATTCATTCTTTTTTCCTTCATTCTTTCTTCTTCCTTTCTTTCTTCTTTCATTCTTCTTTCTTTCTTCTTTCTTTCTTCTTTCTTTGTTTCTTCTTTCTTTTTTCTTCTTTCTTTCTTCTTTCTTTCTTCTTTCATTCTTACTTCTTTCTTTCCTTCTTCTTTCTTTCTTCCTTCTTTCTTCTTTCTTTCTTCTTTCTTTCTTACTTCTTTCATTCTTCTTTCGTTCTTGCTTCTTTCTTTCTTCTTTCTTTATTCTTTTTTCTTTCTTTCTTCTTTCTTTCTTCTTTCATTCTTTCTTCTTTCTTACTTCTTTCTTACTTCTTTCTCACTTCTTTCTTCTTTCTTCATTCTTTCTTTCTTCTTTTACTCTTCTTTATTTCTTCTTTCTTTCTTCTTTCTTTCTTCTTTCTTTCTTTCTTCTTCCTTTCTTCTTTCTTTCTTCTTCCTTTCTTCGTTCTTTCTTATTCCTTTCTTCTTTCTTTCTTCTTTCTTTCTTTCTTCTTTCTTTCTATCATCTTACTTTCTTATTTCTTTCTTCTTTCTTTCTTACTTCTTTTTCTTTCTTACTTCTTTTATTCTTCTTTCTTTCTTCTTTCTTCTTTCTTTCTTCTTTCTTCTCTCTTTCTTCTTTCTTTCTTACTTCTTTCTTTCTTCTTTCTTTCTTCTTTCTTTCTTCTTTATTCTTTCTTCTTGCTTTCTTTCTTCTTTCTTCCTTCTTTCTTTCTTCCTTCTTTCTTCCTTCCTTCTTCCTTCTTTCTTTCTCACTTCTTTCTTACTTCTTTCTTACTTGTTTCGTACTTCTTTCTTACTTCTTTCTTCTTTCTATCTTCTTTCTTTCTTTCTTCTTTCTTTCTTCTTTCTTTCTTCTTTCTTTCTTACTTCTTTCCTTCTTTTTTCTTTCTTCTTTCTTTCTTTCTTCTTTCATTCTTCCTTTTCTTTCTTTCTTCTTTCTTCCTTCTTCTTCTTTCTTTCTTCTTTCTTTCTTCTTTCTTTCTTCTTTCATTCTTCTTTCTTTCCTTCTTCTTTCTTTCTTCTTTCTTTCTTCTTTCTTTCTTCTTTCTTTATTCTTTCTTCTTTCTTTCTTTCTTCTTTCTTTCTTTCTTTTTTCTTGCCTCTTTCTTTCTTCCTTCTTTCTTCTTTCTTTCTTCTTCCTGTCTTCTTTCTTTCTTCTTCCTTTCTTCTTTATTCTTTCTTTCTTTCTTCTTTCTTTCTTTCTTTTTTCTTGCCTCTTTCTTTCTTTCTTTCTTCTTTCTTTCTTCTTTCTTTATTTCTAACTTCTTTCTTTCTTCTTTCTTTCTTCTTTCTTTCTTCTTTCTCCTTTCTTTCTTCTTTCTTCTTCTTTCTCTTTCTCCTTTCTTTATTCTTTTTCTTCTTTTATTCTTTCTTCTTTCTTTCTTTCTTCTTTCTTTCTTCTTTCTTTCTTCCTTCTTTCTTTCTTCTTTCTTTTTTCTTTCTCTCTTCTTGTTCTTTCTTTCTACTGCCTTTCATTCTTCTTTCTTTCTTTCTTCCTTCTTTCTTCTTTCTTTCTTCTTTCTTTCTTCTTTCTTTCTTCTTCCTTTCTTCTTTCTTTCTTCTTCCTTTCTTCTTTCTTCTTTCTTTCTTTCTTCTTTCTTTCTTTCTCCTTTCTTCCTTCCTTCTTCTTTCTTTCTTCTCTCTTTTTCTTTCTTTCTTATATCTTTCTTTCTTACTTCTTTCCTTCTTCTTTCTTTCTTCTTTCTTTCTTTCTTTCTTTCTTTCTCCTTTCTGTTTTCTTTATTTCTTCTTCCTTTCTTCTTTTTTTCTTCTTCCTTTCTTCTTTCCTTCTTCTTTCTTTCTTCTTTCTTCTTTCTTTCTTCTTTCTCTCTTTCTTCTTTCCTTCTTCTTCCTTTCTCCTTTTTTCTTTTTCCTTTCTTTCTTCTTACTTTCTTCTTTCTTGTTTCTTTCTTCTTTCTTTCTTCTTTCTTTCTTCTTTCTTCTTTCTATCTTCTTTCTTTCTTCTTTGTTCCTTTCTTCTTTCTTCTTCTTTCTTTCTTCTTTCTTCTTTCTTTCTTCTTTCTTTCTTCTTCCTTTCTTCTTTCTTCCTTCTTTCTTTCTTCTTTCTTCTTTCTTTCTTCTTTCTTTCTTCTTTCTTCTTTCTTTTTTCTTCTTTCTTTCATTCTTCATTCTTTATTTCTTCTTTCTTCCTCCTCTCTTCTTTCTTTCTTCTTTCTTTCTTCTTTCTTTTTTTCTCACTTCTTTCTTTCTTCTTTCTTCTTCTTTATTTCTTTATTCTTTCTTTCTTCATTCTTTCTTCTTTCATTCTTCTTTCTTTCTTTCTTCTTTTTCTTCTTTCTTCTTTCCTTCTTCTTTCTTTCTTCTTTCTTTCTTCTTTCTTTCTTCTTTCTTTCTTCTTTCTTTCTTCTTTCTTTCTTCTTCCTTTCTTCTTTCTTTATTTCTTTCTTCTTTCTTTCTTTTCTCTTTCTTTCTTTCTTCTTTTTTTTTCTTTATTCTTTCTTCTTTCTTCTTTCTTTATTCTTCCTTTCTTCTTTCTTTCTTCTTTCTTTTTCTTTCTTTCTTCCTTCTTTCTTTCTTTCTTATTTCTTTCTCCTTTCTTCTTTCTTTCTTTCTTCTTTCTTTCTTACTTCTTTCTTTCTTCTTTCTTTTTTCTTTCTTTCATTCTTCATTCTTTCTTTCTTCTTTCTTCCTCCTCTCTTCTTTCTTTCTTCTTTCTTTCTTCTTTCTTTTTTTCTTACTTCTTTCTTTCTTCTTTCTTTCTTCTTTATTTCTTTCTTCTTCTTTCTTCATTCTTTCTTCTTCATTCTTTCTTCTTTCTTTCTTTCTTCTTTCTTTCTTCTTTCTTTCTTCTTTCTTTCTTCTTTCTTTCTTCTTCCTTTCTTCTTTCTTTCTTCTTCCTTTCTTCTTTCTTTCTTCTTTCTTTCTTCTTTCTTTCTTTCTTCTCTCCTTCTTCTTTCTTCTTTCTTTCTTCTTTCTTTCTTCTTTCTTTCTTCTTTCTTTCTTCTTTCTTTCTTCTTTCTCTCTTCTTTCATTCTTTCTTACTTCTTTCTTTCTTCTTTCTTTCTTCTTCCTTTCTTCTTTGTTCTTCCATTCTTCTTTCTTTCTTCTTTCTTTCTTCTTCCTTTTTTCTTTCTTTATTCTTCCTTTCATCCTTCTTTCTTCATTCTTTCTTCCTTCTTTCTTTCTTTCTACTTTCTTCCTTCTTTCTTCTTTTTTTCTTCTTTCTTCTTCTTTCATTCTTCTTTCTTCTTTCTTTCTTCTTTCTTTCTTTCTATCTTACTTCTTTCTTTCTTCTTTCTTTCTTCTTTCTTTCTTCTTTCTTTCTTCTTCCTTTTTTCTTTCTTATTCTTCCTTTCATCCTTCTTTCTTCTTTCTTTCTTCATTCTTTCTTCCGTCTTTCTTTCTTTCTACTTTCTTCCTTCTTTCTTCTTTTTTTCTTCTTTCTTTCTTCTTTCTTTCTTCTTTCTTTCTTTCTTCTTTCTTTCTTCTTTCTTTCTTCTTTCTTTCTTCTTTCTTTCTTATTCTCTTTCTTCTTTCATTCTTTCTTCTTTCTTTCTTTCTTCTTTCTTTCTTCTTTCTCTCTTCTTTCTTCTTTCTTACTTCTTTCTTTCTTCTTTCTTTCTTCTTCCTTTCTTCTTTGTTCTTCCATTCTTCTTTCTTTCTTCTTTCTTTCTTCTTTCTTTCTTCTCTCTTTCTTTCTTCTTTCTTCCTCCATTCTTCTTTCTTTATTCTTTCTTTATTCTTTCTTTCTTCTTTCTTTCTTCTTTAAATCTTCTTTCTTTCTTCATTCTTTCTTTCTTCTTTCTTACTTCTTTCTTACTTCTCTCCTCTTTCTTTCTTCTCTCTTTCTACTTTCTTTCTTCTTTCTCTCTTCTTTCCCTCTTCTTCCTTTCTTCTTTTTTTCTTCTTCCTTTCTTCTTTCCTTCTTCTTTCTTTCTTCTTTCTTTCTGCTTTCTTTCTTCTTTCTTTCTACTTTCTTTCTTCTTTCTTGCTCTCTTTCTTTCTTTTTTTTTTCTTCTCTCTCTATTCTTTCTTTCTTCTTTCTTTCTTTCTTACTTCTTTTTTTTTCTTTCTTTTTTCTTTTTCTTTCTTCTTTCTTTCTTCTTTCTTTCTTCTTTCATTCTTTCTTCTTTCTTTCCTTCTTATTTCTTTCTTCTTTCTTTCTTCTTTCTTTCTTCTTTCTTTCTCACTTCTTTCATTCTTCTTTCTTTCTTTCTTCTTTCTTTATTCTTTCTTCTTTCTTTCTTCTTTCTTTCTTCTTTCTTTCTTAATTCTTTAATTCTTCTTTCTTTCTTCTTTTACTCTTTCTTCTTTCTTTCTTTCTTCTTTCTTTCTTTCTTCTTTCTTTCTTCTTCCTTTCTTCTTTCTTCTTCCTTTCTTCCTTCCTTCTTTCTTATCTCTTTCTTACTTCTTTCTTCTTTCTTACTTCTTTTTTCTTTCTATCTTCATTCTTCCTTTCTTCTTTCTTTCTCTTCCTTTCTTCTTTCTTCTTCTTCCTTTCTTCTTTCTTCTTTCTTTCTTCTTTCTTTCTTCTTCCTTTCTTCTTTCTTTCTTCTTCCTTTCTCCTTTCTTCTTTCTTTCCTCTTTCTTTCTTTCTTTCTTCTTTCTTTCTTCTTTCTTTCTTCTTTCATTCTTTCCTCTTTTTTACTTTCTTCTTTCTTTCTTCTTTCTTCTCTCTTTCTTCTTTCTTTCTTCTTTCTTTCTTCTTTCTTCTTTCTTTCTTCTTTCTTTCTTCTTTCTTTGTTCTTCCTTTCTTCTTTCTTTCTTCTTCCTTTCTTCTTTATTCTTTCTTTCTTTTTTCATTCTTTCTTCTTTCTTTCTTCTTTCTTTCTTCTATCTTTCTTCTTTCTTCTTACTTTCCTCTTTCTTTCTTACTTCTTTCTTTCTTCTTTCTTTCTTCCTACTTTCTTCTTTAATTCTTTCTTCTATCTTTCTTTCTTTTTTCTTTCTTCTTTCTTTCTTCGTTCTTTCTTCCTTCCTTCTTTCTTCTTTCTTTCTTACTTCTTCCTTACTTCCTTCTTACTTTTTTCATATTTCTTTCTTTCTTCTTTCTTATTTCTTCTTTCTTTCTTCTTTCTTTCTTCTTCCTTTCTTCCTTCTTTCTTCTTCCTTTCTTCTTCCTTCTTTCTTTCTTCTTTCTTTCCTTCTTTCTTCTTTCTTTCTCCTTTCTTTCTTCTTTCTTTCTTCTTTCTTTCTTCTTTCTTTCTTACTTCTTTCTTTCTTCTTTATTTCTTCTTTCTTTCTTTCTTCTTTCTTTTTTCATTCTTTCTTCTTTCTTTCTTCTTTCTTCCTTCTTTCTTTCTTCCTTTTTTTTCTTTCTTCTTTCTTCCTTCTTTCTTCTTTCTTTCTTCTTTCTTTCTTCTTTCTTTCTTCTTTGATTCTTATTTCTTTCCTTCTTTTTTCTTTCTTCTTTCTTTCTTCTTTCTTTCCTCTTTCTTTATTCTTTCTTCTTTCTTCTTCTTTCTTCTTTCTTCTTTCTTTCTTTCTTCTTACTTTCTTTCTTCTTTCTTTCCTCTTTCTTTCTTCTTTCTTTTTCTTCCTGTCTTCTTTCTTTCTTCTTTCATTATTCTTTCATTCTTCTTTCTTTCTTATTCCTTTCTTTCTTCTTTCTTTCTTTCTTCTTTCTTTCTTCTTTCTTCTCTCTTTCTTATTTTTTATTTCTTCTTTCTTTCTTCTTCCATTCTTCTTTCTTTCTTCTTTCTTCTTTCTTTCTTCTTTCTTTCCTCTTTCTTCTTTCTTTCTTCTTCCTTTCTTCTTTCTTTCATCTTCCTTTCTTCTTTCTTCTTACTTTCTTCATTCTTTCTTCTTTCTTTCTTCTTCCTTTTTTCTTTCTTTATGCTTCATTTCTTCCTTCTTTCTTCTTTCTTTCTTCTTTCTTTCTATCTTCTTTCTTTCTTTCTTCTTTCTTCCTTCTTTCTTCTTTCTTTCTTCTTTCTTTCTTCTTTCTTTCTTTCTTACTTCTTTCTTTCTTCTTTCTTTCTTCTTTCTTTCTTTCTTCTTCCTTTCTTCTTTCATTCTTTCTTCTTTCTTTCTTTCTTCTTCCTTTCTTCTTTCCTTATTCTTCCTTTCTTCTTTCTTTCTTGTTTCTTTCTTCTTTCTTTCTTCTTTCATTCTTTCTTCTTTCTTTCCTTCTTCTTTCTTTCTTATTTCTTTCTTCTTTCTTTCTTCTTTCTTTCTCACTTTTTCATTCTTCTTTCTTTCTTTCTTCTTTCTTTCTTCTTTCTTCTTTCTTTCTTCTTTCTTTCTTCTTTCTTTCTTCTTTCTTTCTTCTTTCTTTCTTTCCTCTTTCTTCTATCTATTTTCTTTTATTCTTTCTTCTTTCTTTCTTTCTTCTTTCTTTCTTTCTTCTTTCTTTCTTTCTTCTTTCTTCTTTCTTTCTTCTTTCTATCTTCTTTCTTTCTTCTTTCTTCCTTTCTTCTTTCTTTCTTCTTCCTTTCTTATTTCTTCTTTCTTTCTTCTTTCTTTCTTCTTCTTTTCTTCTTTCTTTCTTATACCTTTCTACTTTCTTTCTTCTCCATTTCTTCTTTCTTCTTTCTTTCTTCTTTCTTTATTCTTTCTTTCTTTCTTCTTCCTTTCTTCTTTCATTCTTTCTTCTTTCTTTGTTTCGTCTTTCTTTCTTCTTTCTTTATTCTTTCATTCTTTCTTCTTTCTTTCTTCCTTCTTTCTTTCTTCCTTTTTTTTCTTTCTTCTTTCTTCCTTCTTTCTTCTTTCTTTCTTCTTTCTTCTTTCTTTCTTCTTTGATTCTTCTTTCTTTCCTTCTTTTTTCTTTCTTCTTTCTTTCTTCTTACTTTCTTTCTTCTTTCTTTCCTCTTTCTTTCTTCTTTCTTTCTTCTTTCTTTTTCTTCCTGTCTTCTTTCTTTCTTCTTTCATTCTTCTTTCATTCTTCTTTCTTTCTTATTCCTTTCTTTCTTCTTTCTTTCTTCTTTCTTCTTTCTTTCTTCTTTCTTTCTTTCTTCTTTCTTTCTTCTTTCTTCTCTCTTTCTTATTTTTTATTTCTTCTTTCTTTCTTCTTCCATTCTTCTTTCTTTCTTCTTTCTTTCTTCTTTCTTTCCTCTTTCTTCCTTCTTTCTTCTTCCTTTCTTCTTTCTTTCATCTTCCTTTCTTCTTTCTTCTTACTTTCTTCTTTCTTTCTTCTTTCTTTCTTCTTCCTTTTTTCTTTCTTTATGCTTCATTTCTTCCTTCTTTCTTCTTTCTTTCTTCTTTCTTTCTTTCTTCTTTCTTTCTTTCTTCTTTCTTCCTTCTTTCTTCTTTCTTTCTTCTTTCTTTCTTCTTTCTTTCTTTCTTCCTTCTTTCTTTCTTCTTTCTTTCTTCTTTCTTTCTTTCTTCTTCCTTTCTTCTTTCATTCTTTCTTCTTTCTTTCTTTCTTCTTCCTTTCTTCTTTCCTTATTCTTCCTTTCTTCTTTCTTTCTTGTTTCTTTCTTCTTTCTTTCTTCCTTCTTTCTTTCTTCTTTCTTCCTCCTTTCTTCTTTCTTTATTCTTTCTTTATTCTTTCTTTCTTCTTCCTTTCTTCTTTCCTTATTCTTCCTTTCTTCTTTCTTTCTTCTTTCTTTCTTCTTTCTTTCTTCATTCTTTCTTACTTCTTTCTTACTTCTTTCTTACTTCTGTCTTCTATCTTTCTTCTTTCTTCTTTCTTCTTTCTTTCTTCTTTCTTTCGTCTTTCTTTCTTTCCTTCTTCTTTCTTTCTTCTTTCTTTCTGCTTTCTTTCTTCTTTCTTTCTACTTTCTTTCTTCTTTCTTTCTTTCTTTCTTTTTTCTTTTTCTCTCTTTATTCTTTCTTTCTTCTTTCTTTCTCTCTTACTTCTTTCTTTCTTCTTTCTTTTATCTTTCTTTCTTTCTTCTTTCTTTCTTCTTTCTTTCTTCTTTCTTCTTTCTTTCTTCTTTCTTTCTTCTTTCTTTCTTTCCTCTTTATTCTATCTATTTTCTTTTATTCTTTCTTCTTTCTTTCTTTCTTCTTTCTTTCTTTCTTCTTTCTTCTTTCTTTCTTCTTTCTATCTTCTTTCTTTCTTCTTTCTTCCTTTCTTCTTTCTTTCTTCTTCCTTTCTTCTTTCTTTCTTATACCTTTCTTCTATCTTTCTTCTTCATTACTTCTTTCTTCTTTCTTTCTTCTTTCTTTATTCTTTCTTTCTTTCTTCTTCCTTCCTTCTTTCATTCTTTCTTCTTTCTTTCTTTCTTCTTTCTTTCTTCTTTCTTTCTTCTTCCTTTCTTCTTCATTTATTCTTCCTTTCTTCTTTCTTTCTTCTTTCTTTCTTCTTTCTTTCTTCCTTCCTTCTTTCTTATTTCTTCCTCCTTTCTTCTTTCTTTATTCTTTCTTTCATCTTTCTTTCTTCTTTCTTTCTTTCTTCTTTCTTTCTTCTTTCTTTCTTCTTTCTTTCTTACTTCTGTCTTCTTTCTTTCTTCTTTCTTTCTATCTTCTCTCTTTCTTCTTTCTTTCTTCTTTCTACTTTCTTTCTTCTTTCTCTGTTCTTCTTTCATTCTTCTTTCTTTCTTCTTTCTCCCTTCTTTCCTTCTTCTTCCTTTCTTCTTTCCTTCTTCTTTCTTTCTTCTTTCTTTCTGCTTTCTTCCTTCTTTCTTTCTACTTTCTTTCTTCTTTTTTTTTTCTTTCTTTTTTCTTTCTTCTCTCTTTATTCTTTCTTTCTTCTTTCTTTCTTTCTTACTTCTTTTTTTCTTCTTTCTTTTTTCTTTCTTTCTTTCTTCTTTCTTTCTTCTTTCATTCTTTCTTCTTTCTTTCCTTCTTCTTTCTTTCTTCTTTCTTTCTTCTTTCTTTCTCACTTCTTTCATTCTTCTTTCTTTCTTTCTTCTTTCTTTCTTTTTTTCTTCTTTCTTTCTTCTTTCTTTCCTTCTTCTTTCTTCTTTCTTCCTTCTTTTTTTCTTTCTTCTTTCTTTCTTTCTTCTTTCTTTCTTTCTTCTTTCTTTCTTCTTTCTTTCTTCGTTCTTTCTTCCTTCCTTCTTTCTTATTTCTTTCTTACTTCTTTCTTCTTTCTTACTTCTTTTTTCTTTCTACCTTCTTTCTTTCTTTCTTCTTTCTTTCTTCTTTCTTTCTTCTTTCTTTCTCCTTTCTTGTTTCTTTCTTCTTTCTTTCTTCTTTCTTTCTTTCTTCTTTCTTTCTTCTTTCTTTCTTCTTTCTATCTTCTTTCTTTCTTCTTTCTTCCTCTCTTCTTTCTTTCTTCTTCCTTTCTTCTTTCTTCTTTCTTTCTTCTTTCTTTCTTCTTCCTTTCTTCTTTCTTTCTTCTTCCTTTCTTCTTTCTTCTTTCTTTCTTCTTTCTTTCTTATTTCTGTCTTTCTTCTTCCTTCCTTCTTTCATTCTTTCTTCTTTCTTTCTTTCTTCTTTCTTTCTTCTTTCTTTCTTCTTCCTTTCTTCTTTCTTTATTCTTCCTTTCTTCTTTCTTTCTTCTTTCTTTCTTCCTTCTTTCTTTCTTCATTCTTCCTCCTTTCTTCTTTCTTTATTCTTTCTTTATGCTTTCTTTCTTCTTTCTTTCTTCTTTCTATCTTCTTACTTTCTTCATTCTTTCATACTTCTTTCTTACTTCTTTCTTACTTCTGTCTTCTTTCTTTCTTCTTTCTTTCTTTCTTCTTTCTCTCTTTATTCTTTCCTTCCTCTTCCTTTCTTCTTTTTTTCTTTTTCCTTTCTTCTTTCTTTCTTCTTTCTTTCTTCTTTCTTTCTGCTTTCTTTCTTCTTTCTTTCTACTTTCTTTCTTCTTTCTTTGTTTCTTTCTTTTTTCTTTCTTCTCTCTTTATTCTTTCTTTCTTCTTTCTTTCTTTCTTACTTCTTTCTTTCTTCTTTCTTTTTTCTTTCTTTCTTTCTTCTTTCTTTCTTCTTTCTTTCTTCTTTCATTCTTTCTTCATTCTTTCCTTCTTCTTTCTTTCTTCTTTCTTTCTTCTTTCTTTCTTATTTCTTTCTCACTTCCTTCATTCTTCTTTCTTTCTTTCTTCTTTCTTTCTTCTTTCTTTCTTCTTTCTTTCTTCTTTCCTTCTTCCTTCTTTCTTCCTTCCTTCTTTCTTATTTCTTTCTTACTTCTTTCTTCTTTCTTACTTCTTTCTTCTTTCTTTCTTCTTTCTTTCTTTCTTCTTTCTTTCTTCTTTCTTTCTTCTTTCTTTCTTCTTTCTTTCTTCTTTCTTGTTTCTTTCTTCTTTCTTTCTTTCTTCTTTCTTTCTTCTTTCTTTCTTCTTTCTATCTTCTTTCTTTCTTCTTTTTTCCTTTCTTCTTTCTTTCTTCTTCCTTTCTTCTTTCTTCTTTCTTTCTTCTTTCTTTCTTCTTCCTTTCTTCTTTGTTTCTTCTTCCTTTCTTCTTTCTTCTTTCTTTCTTCGTTCTTTCTTCTTTCTTCTTTCTTTCTTTCTTCTTTCTTTCTTTCTTTTTTCATTATTCTTTCTTTCTTTCTCCTTTCTTTCTTCTTTCTTTCTTCTTTCTTTCTTCTTTCTTTCTTTCTTTCTTTCTTCTTTTTTCTTTCTTCATTCTTTCTTCTCTCTTCTTTCTTTATTCTTCCTTTCTTCTTTCTTTCTTCTTTCTTCTTCTTTCTTTCTTCTTTCATTCTTACTTCTTTCTTTCTTCTTTCTTTCTTCTTTCTTTCATTCTTCATTCTTTCTTATTTCTTTCTTCCTCTTCTCTTCTTTCTTTCTTCTTTTTTCTTCTTTCTTTTTTTCTTACTTCTTTCTTTCTTCTTTCTTTCTTCTTTATACCTTTCTTCTTTCTTTCTTCATTCTTTCTTCTTTCATTCTTTCTTCTTTCTTTCTTTCTTCTTTCTTTCTTCTTTATTTCTTCTTTCTTTCTTCTTCCTTTCTTCTTTCTTTCCTCTTCCTTTCTTCTTTCTTTCTTCTTTCTTTCTTCTTTCTTTCTTCTTTCTTTCTGCTTTCTTTCTTCTTTCTTTCTACTTTCTTCTTTCTTTTTTTCTTTCTTTTTTCTTTCTTCTCTCTTTATTCTTTCTTTCTTCTTTCTTTCTTTCTTACTTCTTTCTTTCTTCTTTCTTTTTTCTCTCTTTCTTTCTTCTTTCTTTCTTCTTTCATTCTTTCTTCTTTCTTTCCTTCTTCTTTCTTTCTTCTTTCTTTCTTCTTTCTTTCTCACTTCTTTCATTCTTCTTTCTTTCTTTCTTCTTTCTTTCTTCTTTCTTCTTTCTTTCTTCTTTCTTTCTTCTTTCTTTCCTTCTTCTTTCTTCTTTCTTTCTTCTTTTATTCTTCCTTCTTTCTTTCTTTCTTTCTTCTTTCTTTCTTCTTTCTTTCTTTGTTCTTTCTTCCTTCCTTCTTTCTTATTTCTTTCTTACTTCTTTCTTCTTTCTTACTTCTTTTTTCTTTCTACCTTCTTTCTGTCTTTCTTCTTTCTTTCCTCTTTCTTTCTTCTTTCTTTCTTCTTTCTTCTTTCTTTCTTCTTTCTTTCTTTCTTCTTTCTTTCTTTCTTCTTTCTTTCTTCTTTCTTTCTTCTTTCTATCTTCTTTCACTCTTTTTTCTTCCTTTCTTCTTTCTTTCTTCTTCCTTTCTTCTTTCTTCTTTCTTTCTTCTTTCTTTCTTCTTCCTTTCTTCTTTCTTTCTTCTTCCTTTCTTCTTTCTTCTTTCTTTCTTGTTTCTTTCTTATTTCTGTCTTTCTTCTTCCTTCCTTCTTTCATTCTTTCTGCTTTCTTTCTTTCTTCTTTCTTTCTTCTTTCTTTCTTCTTCCTTTCTTCTTTCTTTATTCTTCCTTTCTTCTTTCTTTCTTCTTTCTTTCTTCTTTCTTTCTTCCTTCTTTATTTCTTCATTCTTCCTCCTTTCTTCTTTCTTTCTTCTTTCTTTTTTCTTTCTTTCTTCTTTCTTCTTTCTTTCTTCTTTCTCTCTTTATTCTTTCCTTCTTCTTCCTTTCTTCTTTTTTTCTTTTTCCTTTCTTATTTCCTTCTTCTTTCTTTCTTCTTTCTTTCTACTTTCTTCCTTCTTTCTTTCTACTTTCTTTCTTCTTTCTTTGTTTCTTTCTTTCTTTTTTCTTTCTTCTCTCTTTATTCTTTCTTTCTTCTTTCTTTCTTTCTTACTTCTTTCTTTCTTCTTTCTTTTTTCTTTCTTTCTTTCTTCTTTCTTTCTTCTTTCTTTCTTCTTTCATTCTTTCTTCTTTCTTTCCTTCTTCTTTCTTTCTTCTTTCTTTCTTCTTTCTTTCTTATTTCTTTCTCACTTCCTTCATTCTTCTTTATTTCTTCTTTCTTTCTTCTTTCTTCTGTCTACTTTCTTTCTTCTTTCTTTCTTCTTTCTTTCTTCTTTCCTTCTTCCTTCTTTCTTCCTTCCTTCTTTCTTATTTCTTTCTTACTTCTTTCTTCTTTCTTACTTCTTTCTTCTTTCTTTCTTCTTTCTTTCTTTCTTCTTTCTTTCTTCTTTCTTTCTTCTTTCTTTCTTCTTTCTTTCTTCTTTCTTGTTTCTTTCTTCTTTCTTTATTTCTTCTTTCTTTCTTTCTTCTTTCTTTCTTCTTTCTTTCTTCTTTCTATCTTCTTTCTTTCTTCTTTTTTCCTTTCTTCTTTCTTTCTTCTTCCTTTCTTCTTTCTTCTTTCTTTCTTCTTTCTTTCTTCTTCCTTTCTTCTTTCTTTCTTCTTCCTTTCTTCTTTCTTCTTTCTTTCTTCGTTCTTTCTTCTTCTTCTTTCTTTCTTTCTTCTTTCTTTCTTTCTTTTTTCATTCTTCTTTCTTTCTTTCTCCTTTCTTTCTTCTTTCTTTCTTCTTTCTTTCTTCTTTCTTTCTTTCTTTCTTATTTTTTCTTTCTTCATTCTTTCTTCTCTCTTCTTTCTTTATTCTTCCTTTCTTCTTTCTTTCTTCTTTCTTCTTCTTTCTTTCTTCTTTCTTTCTTCCTTCTTTCTTTCTTATTTCTTCCTCCTTTCTTCTTTCTTTCTTCTTTCTTTCTTCTTTCTTTCTTCTTTCTTTCTTCTTTCTTTCTTCTTTCTTTCTTACTTCTTTCTTTCTTCTTTCTTTCTTCTTTCTTTCATTCTTCATTCTTTCTTATTTCTTTCTTCCTCTTCTCTTCTTTCTTTCTTCTTTCTTTCTTCTTTCTTTTTTTCTTACTTCTTTCTTTCTTCTTTCTTTCTTCTTTATATCTTTCTTCTTTCTTTCTTCATTCTTTCTTCTTTCATTCTTTCTTCTTTCTTTCTTTCTTCTTTCTTTCTTCTTTATTTCTTCTTTCTTTCTTCTTCCTTTCTTCTTTCTTTCTTCTTCCTTTCTTCTTTCTTTCTTCTTTCTTTCTTCTTTCTTTCTTCTTTCTTTCTTCTTTCTTTCTGCTTTCTTTATTCTTTCTTTCTACTTTCTTTCTTCTTTCTTTTTTTCTTTATTTTTCTTTCTTCTCTCTTTATTCTTTCTTTCTTCTTTCTTTCTTTCTTACTTCTTTCTTTCTTCTTTCTTTTTTCTTTCTTTCTTTCTTCTTTCTTTCTTCTTTCATTCTTTCTTCTTTCATTCCTTCTTCTTTCTTTCTTCTTTCTTTCTTCTTTCTTTCTCACTTCTTTCATTCTTCTTTCTTTCTTTCTTTCTTCTTTCTTTCTTCTTTCTTTCCTCTTTCTTCCTTCTTTCTTCTTCCTTTCTTCTTTCTTCTTCCTTTCTTCTTTCTTCTTTCTTCTCTCTTTCTTCTTTCTTTCTTCTTCCTTTCTTCTTCATTTATTCATCCTTTCTTCTTTCTTTCCTCTTTCTTTCTTCTTTCTTTCTCCCTTCTTTCTTTCTGATTTCTACCTCCTTTCTTCTTTCTTTATTCTTTCTTTAATCTTTCTTTCTTCTTTCTTTCTTTCTTCTTTCTTTCTTCATTCTTTCTTACTTCTTTTTACTTCTTTCTTACTTCTGTCTTCTTTCTTTACTCTTTCTTTCTATCTTCTCTCTTTCTTCTTTATTTCTTCTTTCTACTTTCTTTCTTCTTTCTCTGTTCTTCTTTCATTCTTCTTTCTTTCTTCTTTCTCTCTTCTTTCCTACTTCTTCCTTTCTTCTTTTTTTCTTCTTCCTTTCTTCTTTCCTTCTTCTTTCTTTCTTCTTTCTTTCTTCTTTTATTCTTTCTTCTTTCTTTCTTTCTTTCTTTCTTTCTTTCTTCTTTCTTTCTTCTTTCTTTATTCCTTCTTTCTTCCTTCCTTCTTTCTTCATACTTTCTTACTTCTTTCTTCTTTCTTACTTCTTTTTTCTTTCTACCTTCTTTCTTTCTTTCTTCTTTCTTTCTTCTTTCTTTCTTCTTTCTTTCTTCTTTCTTGTTTCTTTCTTCTTTCTTTCTTTCTTCTTTCTTTCTTTCTTCTTTCTTCCTTTCTTCTTTCTTTCTTCTTCCTTTCTTCTTTCTTCTTTCTTTCTTCTTTCTTTCTTCTTCCTTTCTTCTTTCTTACTTCTTCCTTTCTTCTTTCTTCTTTCTTTCTTCTTTCTTTCTTATTTCTGTCTTTCTTCTTCCTTCCTTCTTTCATTCTTTCTTCTTTCTTCCTTTCTTCTTTCTTTCTTCTTTCTTTCTTCCTTCTTTATTTCTTCATTCTTCCTCCTTTCTTCTTTCTTTATTCTTTCTTTATGCTTTCTTTCTTCTTTCTTTCTTCTTTCTATCTTCTTACTTTCTTCATTCTTTCATACTTCTTTCTTACTTCTTTCTTACTTCTGTCTTCTTTCTTTCTTCTTTCTTTCTTTCTTCTTTCTCTCTTTATTCTTTCCTTCCTCTTCCTTTCTTCTTTTTTTCTTTTTCCTTTCTTCTTTCCTTCTTCTTTCTTTCTTCTTTCTTTCTGCTTTCTTTCTTCTTTCTTTCTACTTTCTTTCTTCTTTCTTTGTTTCTTTCTTTTTTCTTTCTTCTCTCTTTATTCTTTCTTTCTTCTTTCTTTCTTTCTTACTTCTTTCTTTCTTCTTTCTTTTTTCTTTCTTTCTTTCTTCTTTCTTTCTTCTTTCTTTCTTCTTTCATTCTTTCTTCATTCTTTCCTTCTTCTTTCTTTCTTCTTTCTTTCTTCTTTCTTTCTTATTTCTTTCTCACTTCCTTCATTCTTCTTTCTTTCTTTCTTCTTTCTTTCTTCTTTCTTTCTTCTTTCTTTCTACTTTCCTTCTTCCTTCTTTCTTCCTTCCTTCTTTCTTATTTCTTTCTTACTTCTTTCTTCTTTCTTACTTCTTTCTTCTTTCTTTCTTCTTTCTTTCTTTCTTCTTTCTTTCTTCTTTCTTTCTTCTTTCTTTCTTCTTTCTTTCTTCTTTCTTGTTTCTTTCTTCTTTCTTTCTTTCTTCTTTCTTTCTTCTTTCTTTCTTCTTTCTATCTTCTTTCTTTCTTCTTTTTTCCTTTCTTCTTTCTTTCTTCTTCCTTTCTTCTTTCTTCTTTCTTTCTTCTTTCTTTCTTCTTCCTTTCTTCTTTGTTTCTTCTTCCTTTCTTCTTTCTTCTTTCTTTCTTCGTTCTTTCTTCTTTCTTCTTTCTTTCTTTCTTCTTTCTTTCTTTCTTTTTTCATTATTCTTTATTTCTTTCTCCTTTCTTTCTTCTTTCTTTCTTCTTTCTTTCTTCTTTCTTTCTTTCTTTCTTTCTTCTTTTTTCTTTCTTCATTCTTTCTTCTCTCTTCTTTCTTTATTCTTCCTTTCTTCTTTCTTTCTTCTTTCTTCTTCTTTCTTTCTTCTTTCATTCTTACTTCTTTCTTTCTTCTTTCTTTCTTCTTTCTTTCATTCTTCATTCTTTCTTATTTCTTTCTTCCTCTTCTCTTCTTTCTTTCTTCTTTTTTCTTCTTTCTTTTTTTCTTACTTCTTTCTTTCTTCTTTCTTTCTTCTTTATACCTTTCTTCTTTCTTTCTTCATTCTTTCTTCTTTCATTCTTTCTTCTTTCTTTCTTTCTTCTTTCTTTCTTCTTTATTTCTTCTTTCTTTCTTCTTCCTTTCTTCTTTCTTTCCTCTTCCTTTCTTCTTTCTTTCTTCTTTCTTTCTTCTTTCTTTCTTCTTTCTTTCTGCTTTCTTTCTTCTTTCTTTCTACTTTCTTCTTTCTTTTTTTCTTTCTTTTTTCTTTCTTCTCTCTTTATTCTTTCTTTCTTCTTTCTTTCTTTCTTACTTCTTTCTTTCTTCTTTCTTTTTTCTCTCTTTCTTTCTTCTTTCTTTCTTCTTTCATTCTTTCTTCTTTCTTTCCTTCTTCTTTCTTTCTTCTTTCTTTCTTCTTTCTTTCTCACTTCTTTCATTCTTCTTTCTTTCTTTCTTCTTTCTTTCTTCTTTCTTCTTTCTTTCTTCTTTCTTTCTTCTTTCTTTCCTTCTTCTTTCTTCTTTCTTTCTTCTTTTATTCTTCCTTCTTTCTTTCTTTCTTTCTTCTTTCTTTCTTCTTTCTTTCTTTGTTCTTTCTTCCTTCCTTCTTTCTTATTTCTTTCTTACTTCTTTCTTCTTTCTTACTTCTTTTTTCTTTCTACCTTCTTTCTGTCTTTCTTCTTTCTTTCCTCTTTCTTTCTTCTTTCTTTCTTCTTTCTTCTTTCTTTCTTCTTTCTTTCTTTCTTCTTTCTTTCTTTCTTCTTTCTTTCTTTCTTCTTTCTTTCTTCTTTCTTTCTTCTTTCTATCTTCTTTCACTCTTTTTTCTTCCTTTCTTCTTTCTTTCTTCTTCCTTTCTTCTTTCTTCTTTCTTTCTTCTTTCTTTCTTCTTCCTTTCTTCTTTCTTTCTTCTTCCTTTCTTCTTTCTTCTTTCTTTCTTGTTTCTTTCTTATTTCTGTCTTTCTTCTTCCTTCCTTCTTTCATTCTTTCTGCTTTCTTTCTTTCTTCTTTCTTTCTTCTTTCTTTCTTCTTCCTTTCTTCTTTCTTTATTCTTCCTTTCTTCTTTCTTTCTTCTTTCTTTCTTCTTTCTTTCTTCCTTCTTTATTTCTTCATTCTTCCTCCTTTCTTCTTTCTTTCTTCTTTCTTTTTTCTTTCTTTCTTCTTTCTTCTTTCTTTCTTCTTTCTCTCTTTATTCTTTCCTTCTTCTTCCTTTCTTCTTTTTTTCTTTTTCCTTTCTTATTTCCTTCTTCTTTCTTTCTTCTTTCTTTCTACTTTCTTCCTTCTTTCTTTCTACTTTCTTTCTTCTTTCTTTGTTTCTTTCTTTCTTTTTTCTTTCTTCTCTCTTTATTCTTTCTTTCTTCTTTCTTTCTTTCTTACTTCTTTCTTTCTTCTTTCTTTCTTTCTTCTTTCTTTCTTCTTTCTTTCTTCTTTCATTCTTTCTTCTTTCTTTCCTTCTTCTTTCTTTCTTCTTTCTTTCTTCTTTCTTTCTTATTTCTTTCTCACTTCCTTCATTCTTCTTTATTTCTTCTTTCTTTCTTCTTTCTTCTGTCTACTTTCTTTCTTCTTTCTTTCTTCTTTCTTTCTTCTTTCCTTCTTCCTTCTTTCTTCCTTCCTTCTTTCTTATTTCTTTCTTACTTCTTTCTTCTTTCTTACTTCTTTCTTCTTTCTTTCTTCTTTCTTTCTTTCTTCTTTCTTTCTTCTTTCTTTCTTCTTTCTTTCTTCTTTCTTTCTTCTTTCTTGTTTCTTTCTTCTTTCTTTATTTCTTCTTTCTTTCTTTCTTCTTTCTTCTTTCTTTCTTCTTTCTATCTTCTTTCTTTCTTCTTTTTTCCTTTCTTCTTTCTTTCTTCTTCCTTTCTTCTTTCTTCTTTCTTTCTTCTTTCTTTCTTCTTCCTTTCTTCTTTCTTTCTTCTTCCTTTCTTCTTTCTTCTTTCTTTCTTCGTTCTTTCTTCTTCTTCTTTCTTTCTTTCTTCTTTTTCTTTCTTTTTTCATTCTTCTTTCTTTCTTTCTCCTTTCTTTCTTCTTTCTTTCTTCTTTCTTTCTTCTTTCTTTCTTTCTTTCTTATTTTTTCTTTCTTCATTCTTTCTTCTCTCTTCTTTCTTTATTCTTCCTTTCTTCTTTCTTTCTTCTTTCTTCTTCTTTCTTTCTTCTTTCTTTCTTCCTTCTTTCTTTCTTATTTCTTCCTCCTTTCTTCTTTCTTTCTTCTTTCTTTCTTCTTTCTTTCTTCTTTCTTTCTTCTTTCTTTCTTCTTTCTTTCTTACTTCTTTCTTTCTTCTTTCTTTCTTCTTTCTTTCATTCTTCATTCTTTCTTATTTCTTTCTTCCTCTTCTCTTCTTTCTTTCTTCTTTCTTTCTTCTTTCTTTTTTTCTTACTTCTTTCTTTCTTCTTTCTTTCTTCTTTATATCTTTCTTCTTTCTTTCTTCATTCTTTCTTCTTTCATTCTTTCTTCTTTCTTTCTTTCTTCTTTCTTTCTTCTTTATTTCTTCTTTCTTTCTTCTTCCTTTCTTCTTTCTTTCTTCTTCCTTTCTTCTTTCTTTCTTCTTTCTTTCTTCTTTCTTTCTTCTTTCTTTCTTCTTTCTTTCTTCTTTCTTTCTGCTTTCTTTATTCTTTCTTTCTACTTTCTTTCTTCTTTCTTTTTTTCTTTATTTTTCTTTCTTCTCTCTTTATTCTTTCTTTCTTCTTTCTTTCTTTCTTACTTCTTTCTTTCTTCTTTCTTTTTTCTTTCTTTCTTTCTTCTTTCTTTCTTCTTTCATTCTTTCTTCTTTCATTCCTTCTTCTTTCTTTCTTCTTTCTTTCTTCTTTCTTTCTCACTTCTTTCATTCTTCTTTCTTTCTTTCTTTCTTCTTTCTTTCTTCTTTCTTTCCTCTTTCTTCCTTCTTTCTTCTTCCTTTCTTCTTTCTTCTTCCTTTCTTCTTTCTTCTTTCTTTCTTCTCTCTTTCTTCTTTCTTTCTTCTTCCTTTCTTCTTCATTTATTCATCCTTTCTTCTTTCTTTCCTCTTTCTTTCTTCTTTCTTTCTCCCTTCTTTCTTTCTGATTTCTACCTCCTTTCTTCTTTCTTTATTCTTTCTTTAATCTTTCTTTCTTCTTTCTTTCTTTCTTCTTTCTTTCTTCATTCTTTCTTACTTCTTTTTTACTTCTTTCTTACTTCTGTCTTCTTTCTTTACTCTTTCTTTCTATCTTCTCTCTTTCTTCTTTATTTCTTCTTTCTACTTTCTTTCTTCTTTCTCTGTTCTTCTTTCATTCTTCTTTCTTTCTTCTTTCTCTCTTCTTTCCTACTTCTTCCTTTCTTCTTTTTTTCTTCTTCCTTTCTTCTTTCCTCCTTCTTTCTTTCTTCTTTCTTTCTTCTTTTATTCTTTCTTCTTTCTTTCTTTCTTTCTTTCTTTCTTCTTTCTTTCTTCTTTCTTTATTCCTTCTTTCTTCCTTCCTTCTTTCTTCATACTTTCTTACTTCTTTCTTCTTTCTTACTTCTTTTTTCTTTCTACCTTCTTTCTTTCTTTCTTCTTTCTTTCTTCTTTCTTTCTTCTTTCTTTCTTCTTTCTTGTTTCTTTCTTCTTTCTTTCTTTCTTCTTTCTTTCTTTCTTCTTTCTTCCTTTCTTCTTTCTTTCTTCTTCCTTTCTTCTTTCTTCTTTCTTTCTTCTTTCTTTCTTCTTCCTTTCTTCTTTCTTACTTCTTCCTTTCTTCTTTCTTCTTTCTTTCTTCTTTCTTTCTTATTTCTGTCTTTCTTCTTCCTTCCTTCTTTCATTCTTTCTTCTTTCTTCCTTTCTTCTTTCTTTCTTCTTTCTTTCTTCCTTCTTTATTTCTTCATTCTTCCTCCTTTCTTCTTTCTTTATTCTTTCTTTATGCTTTCTTTCTTCTTTCTTTCTTCTTTCTATCTTCTTACTTTCTTCACTCTTTCATACTTCTTTCTTACTTCTTTCTTACTTCTGTCTTCTTTCTTTCTTCTTTCTTTCTTTATTCTTTCTTTTTTCTTTCTTTCTTCTTTCTTCTTTCTTTCTTCTTTCTCTCTTTATTCTTTCCTTCTACTTCCTTTCTTCTTTTTTTCTTTTTCCTTTCCTCTTTCCTTCTTCTTTCTTTCTTCTTTCTTTCTGCTTTCTTTCTCCTTTCTTTCTACTTTCTTTCTTCTTTCTTTGTTTCTTTCTTTCTTTTTTCTTTCTTCTCTCTTTATTCTTTCTTTCTTCTTTCTTTCTCACTTCCTTCATTCTTCTTTCTTTCTTTCTTCTTTGTTTCCTCTTTCTTCTTTCTTTCTTCTTTCTTTCTTCTTTCTTTCTTTCTTGTTTCTTCTTTCTTTCTTCTTTTATTCTTTCTTCTTTCCTTCATTCTTCTTTCTTTCTTCTTTCCTTCTTCCTTCTTTCTTCCTTCCTTCTTTCTTATTTCTTTCCTACTTCTTTCTTGTTTCTTACTTCTTTCTTCTTTCTTACTTCTTTCTTCTTTCTGTCTTCTTTCTTTCTTTCTTCTTTCTTTCTTCTTTCTTTCTTCTTTCTTTCTTCTTTCTTTCTTCTTTCTTGTTACTTTCTTCTTTCTTTCTTTCTTCTTTCTTGCTTCTTTCTTTCTTCTTTCTCTCTTCTTTCCTTCTTCTTCCTTTCTTCTTTTTTTCTTCTTCCTTTCTTCTTTCCTTCTTCTTTCTTTCTTCTTTCTTTCTGCTTTCTTCCTTCTTTCTTTCTACTTTCTTTCTTCTTTCTTTTTTCTTTCTTTTTTCTTTCTTCTCTCTTTATTCTTTCTTTCATCTTTCTTTCTTTCTTACTTCTTTCTTTCTTCTTTCTTTTTTCTTTCTTTCTTTCTTATTTCTTTCTTCTTTCATTCTTTCTTCTTTCTTTCCTTCTTCTTTCTTTATTCTTTCTTTCTTCTTTCTTTCTCACTTCTTTCATTCTTCTTTCTTTCTTTCTTCTTTCATTCTTCTTTCTTCTTTCTTTCTTCTTTGTTTCTTCTTTCTTTCCTTCTTCTTTCTTCTTTCTTTCTTCTGTTTTTCTTTCTTCTTTCTTTCTTTCTTCTTTCTTTCTTTCTTCTTTCTTTCTTCGTTCTTTCTTCCTTCCTTCTTTCTTATTTCTTTCTTACTTCTTTCTTCTTTCTTACTTCTTTTTTCTTTCTACCATCTTTCTTTCTTTCTTCTTTCTTTCTTCTTTCTTTCTTCTTTCTTTCTTCTTTCTTTCTTCTTTCTTGTTTCTTTCTTCTTTCTTTGTTTCTTCTTTCTTTCTTTCTTCTTTCTTTCTTCTTTCTTTCTTCTTTCTATCTTCTTTCTTTCTTCTTTCTTCCTTTCTTCTTTCTTTCTTCTTCCTTTCTTCTTTCTTCTTTCTTTCTTCTTTCTTTCTTCTTCCTTTCTTCTTTCTTACTTCTTCCTTTCTTCTTTCTTCTTTCTTTCTTCTTTCTTTCTTATTTCTGTCTTTCTTCTTCCTTCCTTCTTTCATTCTTTCTTCTTTCTTTCTTTCTTCTTTCTTTCTTTCTTCTTTCTTTCTCCTTTCTTTCTGCTTTCTTTCTTCTTTCTTTCTACTTTCTTTCTTCTTTCTTTGTTTCTTTCTTTCTTTTTTCTTTCTTCTCTCTTTATTCTTTCTTTCTTCTTTCTTTCTTTCTTACTTCTTTCTTTCTTCTTTTTTCTTTCTTTCTTTCTTCTTTCTTTCTTCTTTCTTTCTTCTTTCTTTCTTCTTTCTTTCTTCTTTCTTTCTCACTTCCTTCATTCTTCTTTCTTTCTTTCTTCTTTCTTTCTTCTTTCTTCTTTCTTTCTTCTTACTTTCTTCTTTCTTTCTTTCTTGTTTCTTCTTTCTTTCTTCTTTTATTCTTTCTTTCTTTCTTTCTTCTTTCTTTCTTCTTTCCTTCTTCCTTCTTTCTTCCTTCCTTCTTTCTTATTTCTTTCCTACTTCTTTCTTCTTTCTTACTTCTTTCTTCTTTCTTACTTCTTTCTTCTTTCTATCTTCTTTCTTTCTTTCTTCTTTCTTTCTTCTTTCTTTCTTCTTTCTTGTTACTTTCTTCTTTCTTTCTTTCTTCTTTCTTTCTTCTTTCTTTCTTCTTTCTATCTTCTTTCTTTCTTCTTTTTTCCTTTCTTCTTTCTTTCTTCGTTCTTTCTTCTTTCTTCTTTCTTTCTTTCTTCTTTCTTTCTTTCTTCTTTCATTCTTCTTTCTTTCTTTCTCCTTTCTTTCTTCTTTCTTTCTTTTCTTTCTCCTTTCTTTCTTTCTTTCTTCTTTCTTTCTTTCTTTTTTTTTCTTCTTTCTTTCTTCATTCTTTCTTTCTTCTTCCTTTCTTCTTTCATTCTTTCTTCTTTCTTTCATTCTTCTTTCTTTCTTCTTTCTTTCTTCTCTCCTTCTTCTTTCTTTCTTCTTCCTTTCTTCTTCATTTATTCTTCCTTTCTTCTTTCTTTCTTCTTTCTTTCTTCTTTCTTTCTTCCTTCTTTCTTTCTTATTTCTTCCTCCTTTCTTCTTTCTTTATTCTTTCTTTAATCTTTCTTTCTTCTTTCTTTCTTTCTTCTTTCTTTCTTCTTTCTTTCTTACTTCTGTCTTCTTTCTTTCTTCTTTCTTTCTATCTTCTCTCTTTCTTCTTTCTTTCTTCTTTCTACTTTCTTTCTTCTTTCTCTGTTCTTCTTTCATTCTTCTTTCTTTCTTCTTTCTCTCTTCTTTCCTTCTTCCTTTCTTCTTTTTTTCTTCTTCCTTTCTTCTTTCCTTCTTCTTTCTTTCTTCTTTCTTTCTGCTTTCTTCCTTCTTTCTTTCTACTTTCTTTCTTCTTTCTTTTTTTCTTTCTTTTTTCTTTCTTCTCTCTTTATTCTTTCTTTCTTCTTTCATTCTTTCTTCTTTCTTTCCTTCTTCTTTCTTTCTTCTTTCTTTCTTCTTTCTTTCTCACTTCTTTCATTCTTCTTTCTTTCTTTCTTCTTTCTTTCTTCTTTCTTCTTTCTTTCTTCTTTCTTTCTTCTTTCTTTCCTTCTTCTTTCTTCTTTCTTTCTTCTTTTTTTCTTTCTTCTTTCTTTCTTTCTTCTTTCTTTCCTTCTTCTTTCTTCTTTCTTTCTTCTTTTTTTCTTTCTTCTTTCTTTCTTTCTTCGTTCTTTCTTCCTTCCTTCTTTCTTATTTCTTTCTTACTTCTTTCTTCTTTCTTACTTCTTTTTTCTTTCTACCTTCTTTCTTTCTTCTTTCTTTCTTCTTTCTTTCTTCTTTCTTGTTTCTTTCTTCTTTCTTTCTTTCTTCTTTCTTCCTTTCTTCTTTCTTTCTTCTTCCTTTCTTCTTTCTTCTTTCTTTCTTCTTTCTTTCTTCTTCCTTTCTTCTTTCTTTCTTCTTCCTTTCTTCTTTCTTCTTTCTTTCTTCTTTCTTTCTTATTTCTGTCTTTCTTCTTCCTTCCTTCTTTCATTCTTTCTTCTTTCTTTCTTTCTTCTTTCTTTCTTACTTCTGTCTTCCTTCTTTCTTCTTTCTTTCTATCTTCTCTCTTTCTTCTTTCTTTCTTCTTTCTACTTTCTTTCTTCTTTCTCTGTTCTTCTTTCATTCTTCTTTCTTTCTTCTTTCTCTCTTCTTTCCTTCTTCTTCCTCTCTTCTTTTTTTCTTCTTCCTTTCTTCTTTCCTTCTTCTTTCTTTCTTCTTTCTTTCTGCTTTCTTCCTTCTTTCTTTCTACTTTCTTTCTTCTTTCTTTTTTTCTTTCTTTTTTCTTTCTTCTCTCTTTATTCTTTCTTTCTTCTTTCTTTCTTTCTTACTTCTTTCTTTCTTCTTTCTTTTTTCTTTCTTTCTTTCTTCTTTCTTTCTTCTTTCATTCTTTCTTCTTTCTTTCCTTCTTCTTTCTTTCTTCTTTCTTTCTTCTTTCTTTCTCACTTCTTTCATTCTTCTTTCTTTCTTTCTTCTTTCTTCTTTCTTTCTTCTTTCTTTCTTCTTTCTTTCCTTCTTCTTTCTTCTTTCTTTCTTCTTTTTTTCTTTCTTCTTTCTTTCTTTCTTCTTTCTTTCTTTCTTCTTTCTTTCTTCTTTCTTTCTTCGTTCTTTCTTCCTTCCTTCTTTCTTATTTCTTTCTTACTTCTTTCTTCTTTCTTACTTCTTTTTTCTTTCTATCTTCTTTCTTTCTTTCTTCTTTCTTTCTTCTTTCTTTCTTCTTTCTTTCTTCTTTCTTATTTCTTTCTTCTTTCTTTCTTTCTTCTTTCTTTCTTTCTTCTTTCTTTCTTCTTTCTTTCTTCTTTCTATCTTCTTTCTTTCTTCTTTCTTCCTTTCTTCTTTCTTTCTTCTTCCTTTCTTCTTTCTTCTTTCTTTCTTCTTTCTTTCTTCTTCCTTTCTTCTTTGTTTCTTCTTCCTTTCTTCTTTCTTCTTTCTTTCTTCTTTCTTTCTTATTTCTGTCTTTCTTCTTCCTTCCTTCTTTCATTCTTTCTTCTTTCTTTCTTTCTTTCTTCTTTCTTTCTTCTTTCTTTCTTCTTCCTTTCTTCTTTCTTTGTTCTTCCTTTCTTCTTTCTTTCTTCTTTCTTTCTTCCTTCTTTCTTTCTTATTTCTTCCTCCTTTCTTCTTTCTTTATTCTTTCTTTAATCTTTCTTTCTTCTTTCTTTCTTTCTTCTTTCTTTCTTCTTTCTTTCTTACTTCTGTCTTCTTTCTTTCTTCTTTCTTTCTATCTTCTCTCTTTCTTCTTTCTTTCTTCTTTCTACTTTCTTTCTTCTTTCTCTGTTCTTCTTTCATTCTTCTTTCTTTCTTCTTTCTCTCTTCTTTCCTTCTTCTTCCTTTCTTCTTTTTTTCTTCTTCCTTTCTTCTTTCCTTCTTCTTTCTTTCTTCTTTCTTTCTGCTTTCTTCCTTCTTTCTTTCTACTTTCTTTCTTCTTTCTTTTTTTCTTTCTTTTTTCTTTCTTCTCTCTTTATTCTTTCTTTCTTCTTTCATTCTTTCTTCTTTCTTTCCTTCTTCTTTCTTTCTTCTTTCTTTCTTCTTTCTTTCTCACTTCTTTCATTCTTCTTTCTTTCTTTCTTCTTTCTTTCTTCCTTCCTTCTTTCTTATTTCTTTCTTCTTTCTTTCCTTCTTCTTTCTTCTTTCTTTCTTCTTTTTTTCTTTCTTCTTTCTTTCTTTCTTCTTTCTTTCTTTCTTCTTTCTTTCTTCTTTCTTTCTTCGTTCTTTCTTCCTTCCTTCTTTCTTATTTCTTTCTTACTTCTTTCTTCTTTCTTACTTCTTTTTTCTTTCTACCTTCTTTCTTTCTTTCTTTCTTCTTTCTTTCTTCTTTCTTTCTTCTTTCTTTCTTCTTTCTTGTTTCTTTCTTCTTTCTTTCTTTCTTCTTTCTTCCTTTCTTCTTTCTTCCTTCTTCCTTTCTTCTTTCTTCTTTCTTTCTTCGTTCTTTCTTCTTCCTTTCTTCTTTCTTTCTTCTTCCTTTCTTCTTCTTTCTTTCTTCTTTCTTTCTTATTTCTGTCTTTCTTCTTCCTTCCTTCTTTCATTCTTTCTTCTTTCTTTCTTTCTTCTTTCTTTCTTCTTTCTTTCTTCTTCCTTTCTTCTTTCTTTATTCTTCCTTTCTTCTTTCTTTCTTCTTTCTTTCTTCCTTCTTTATTTCTTCATTCTTCCTCCTTTCTTCTTTCTTTATTCTTTCTTTATGCTTTCTTTCTTCTTTCTTTCTTCTTTCTATCTTCTTACTTTCTTCATTCTTTCATACTTCTTTCTTACTTCTGTCTTCTTTCTTTCTTCTTTCTTTCTTTCTTCTTTCTTTTTTCTTTCTTTCTTCTTTCTTCTTTCTTTCTTCTTTCTCTCTTTATTCTTTCCTTCTTCTTCCTTTCTTCTTTTTTTCTTTTTCCTTTCTTCTTTCCTTCTTCTTTCTTTCTTCTTTCTTTCTGCTTTCTTTCTTCTTTCTTTCTACTTTCTTTCTTCTTTCTTTGTTTCTTTCTTTCTTTTTTTCTTTCTTCTCTCTCTATTCTTTCTTTCTTCTTTCTTTCTTTCTTACTTCTTTCTTTCTTCTTTCTTTCTTCTTTTTTCTTCTTTCATTCTTTCTTCTTTCTTTCCTTCTTCTTTCTTTCTTCTTTCTTTCTTCTTTCTTTCTTCCTTCTTTCTTTCTTATTTCTTCCTCCTTTCTTCTTTCTTTATTCTTTCCTTAATCTTTCTTTCTTCTTTCTTTCTTTCTTCTTTCTTTCTTACTTCTGTCTTCTTTCTTTCTTCTTTCTTTCTATCTTCTCTCTTTCTTCTTTCTTTCTTCTTTCTACTTTCTTTCTTCTTTCTCTGTTCTTCTTTCATTCTTCTTTCTTTCTTCTTTCTCTCTTCTTTCCTTCTTCTTCCTCTCTTCTTTTTTTCTTCTTCCTTTCTTCTTTCCTTCTTCTTTCTTTCTTCTTTCTTTCTGCTTTCTTCCTTCTTTCTTTCTACTTTCTTTCTTCTTTCTTTTTTTCTTTCTTTTTTCTTTCTTCTCTCTTTAATCTTTCTTTCTCCTTTCTTTCTTTCTTACTTCTTTCTTTCTTCTTTCTTTTTTCTTTCTTTCTTTCTTCTTTCTTTCTTCTTTCATTCTTTCTTCTTTCATTCCTTCTTCTTTCTTTCTTCTTTCTTTCTTCTTTCTTTCTCACTTCTTTCATTCTTCTTTCTTTCTTTCTTCTTTCTTTCTTCTTTCTTCTTTCTTTCTTCTTTCTTTCTTCTTTCTTTCCTTCTTCTTTCTTCTTTCTTTCTTCTTTTTTCTTTCTTCTTTCTTTCTTTCTTCTTTCTTTCTTTCTTCTTTCTTTCTTCTTTCTTTCTTCGTTCTTTCTTCCTTCCTTCTTTCTTATTTCTTTCTTACTTCTTTCTTCTTTCTTACTTCTTTTTTCTTTCTACCTTCTTTCTTTCTTTCTTCTTTCTTTCTTCTTTCTTTCTTCTTTCTTTCTTCTTTCTTCTTTCTTTCTTCTTTCTTTCTTTCTTCTTTCTTTCTTTCTTCTTTCTTTCTTCTTTCTTTCTTCTTTCTATCTTCTTTCTTTCTTCTTTCTTCCTTTCTTCTTTCTTTCTTCTTCCTTTCTTCTTTCTTCTTTCTTTCTTCTTTCTTTCTTATTTCTGTCTTGCTTCTTCCTTTGTTCTTTCTTCTTTCTTTCTTCTTTCTTTCTTATTTCTGTCTTTCTTCTTCCTTCCTTCTTTCATTCTTTCTTCTTTCTTTCTTTCTTCTTTCTTTCTTACTTCTGTCTTCTTTCTTTCTTCTTTCTTTCTATCTTCTCTCTTTCTTCTTTCTTTCTTCTTTCTACTTTCTTTCTTCTTTCTCTGTTCTTCTTTCATTCTTCTTTCTTTCTTCTTTCTCTCTTCTTTCCTTCTTCTTCCTCTCTTCTTTTTTTCTTCTTCCTTTCTTCTTTCCTTCTTCTTTCTTTCTTCTTTCTTTCTGCTTTCTTCCTTCTTTCTTTCTACTTTCTTTCTTCTTTCTTTTTTTCTTTCTTTTTTCTTTCTTCTCTCTTTATTCTTTCTTTCTTCTTTCTTTCTTTCTTACTTCTTTCTTTCTTCTTTCTTTTTTCTTTCTTTCTTTCTTCTTTCTTTCTTCTTTCATTCTTTCTTCTTTCTTTCCTTCTTCTTTCTTTCTTCTTTCTTTCTTTTTTCTTTCTCACTTCTTTCATTCTTCTTTCTTTCTTTCTTCTTTCTTTCTTCTTTCTTCTTTCTTTCTTCTTTCTTTCTTCTTTCTTTCCTTCTTCTTTCTTCTTTCTTTCTTCTTTTTTTCTTTCTTCTTTCTTTCTTTCTTCTTTCTTTCTTTCTTCTTTCTTTCTTCTTTCTTTCTTCGTTCTTTCTTCCTTCCTTCTTTCTTATTTCTTTCTACTTCTTTCTTCTTTCTTACTTATTTTTTCTTTCTATCTTCTTTCTTTCTTTCTTCTTTCTTTCTTCTTTCTTTCTTCTTTCTTTCTTCTTTCTTATTTCTTTCTTCTTTCTTTCTTTCTTCTTTCTTTCTTTCTTCTTTCTTTCTTCTTTCTTTCTTCTTTCTATCTTCTTTCTTTCTTCTTTCTTCCTTTCTTCTTTCTTTCTTCTTCCTTTCTTCTTTCTTCTTTCTTTCTTCTTTCTTTCTTCTTCCTTTCTTCTTTCTTTCTTCTTCCTTTCTTCTTTCTTCTTTCTTTCTTCTTTCTTTCTTATTTCTGTCTTTCTTCTTCCTTCCTTCATTCATTCTTTCTTCTTTCTTTCTTTCTTCTTTCTTTCTTCTTTCTTTCTTCTTCCTTTTTCTTTCTTTATTCTTCCTTTCTTCTTTCTTTCTTCTTTCTTTCTTCCTTCTTTATTTCTTCATTCTTCCTCCTTTCTTATTTCTTTATTCTTTCTTTCTTCTTTCTTTCTTCTTTCTTTCTTCTTTCTATCTTCTTACTTTCTTCATTCTTTCATACTTCTTTCTTACTTCTTTCTTACTTCTGTCTTCTTTCTTTCTTCTTTCTTTCTTTCTTCTTTCTTTTTTCTTTCTTTCTTCTTTCTTCTTTCTTTCTTCTTTCTCTCTTTATTCTTTCCTTCTTCTTCCTTTCTTCTTTTTTTCTTTTTCCTTTCTTCTTTCCTTCTTCTTTCTTTCTTCTTTCTTTCTGCTTTCTTTCTTCTTTCTTTCTACTTTCTTTCTTCTTTCTTTGTTTCTTTCTTTCTTTTTTCTTTCTTCTCTCTTTATTCTTTCTTTCTTCTTTCTTTCTTTCTTACTTCTTTCTTTCTTCTTTCTTTTTTCTTTCTTTCTTTCTTCTTTCTTTCTTCTTTCTTTCTTCTTTCATTCTTTCTTCGTTCTTTCCTTCTTCTTTCTTTCTTCTTTCTTTCTTCTTTCTTTCTTATTTCTTTCTCACTTCCTTCACTCTTCTTTCTTTCTTTCTTCTTTCTTTCCTCTTTCTGATTTCTTTCTTCTTTCTTTCTTCTTTCTTTCTTCTTTCATTCTTCCTTCTTTCTTCCTTCCTTCTTTCTTATTTCTTTCTTACTTCTTTCTTCTTTCTTACTTCTTTCTTCTTTCTTTCTTCTTTCTTTCTTTCTTCTTTCTTTCTTCTTTCTTTCTTACTTCTTTCTTTCTTCTTTCTTTCTTCTTTCTTTCATTCTTCATTCTTTCTTATTTCTTTCTTCCTCTTCTCTTCTTTCTTTCTTCTTTCTTTCTTCTTTCTTTTTTTCTTACTTCTTTCTTTCTTCTTTCTTTCTTCTTTATATCTTTCTTCTTTCTTTCTTCATTCTTTCTTCTTTCATTCTTTCTTCTTTCTTTCTTTCTTCTTTCTTTTTTCTTTCTTTCTTCTTTCTTTCTTCTTCCTTTCTTCTTTCTTTCTTCTTCCTTTCTTCTTTCTTTCTTCTTTCTTTCTTCTTTCTTTCTTTCTTCTCTCCTTCTTCTTTCTTCTTTCTTTCTTCTTTCTTTCTTCTTTCTTTCCTTCCTCTTTCTTTCTTCTTTCTTTCTGCTTTCTTTCTTCTTTCTTTCTACTTTCTGTCTTCTTTCTTTTTTTCTTTCTTTTTTCTTTCTTCTCTCTTTATTCTTTCTTTCTTCTTTCTTTCTTTCTTCTTTCTTTCTTACTTCTGTCTTCTTTCTTTCTTCTTTCTTTCTATCTTCTCTCTTTCTTCTTTCTTTCTTCTTTCTACTTTCTTTCTTCTTTCTCTGTTCTTCTTTCATTCTTCTTTCTTTCTTCTTTCTCTCTTCTTTCCTTCTTCTTCCTCTCTTCTTTTTTTCTTCTTCCTTTCTTCTTTCCTTCTTCTTTCTTTCTTCTTTCTTTCTGCTTTCTTCCTTCTTTCTTTCTACTTTCTTTCTTCTTTCTTTTTTTTTTTCTTTTTTCTTTCTTCTCTCTTTATTCCTTCTTTCTTCTTTCTTTCTTTCTTACTTCTTTCTTTCTTCTTTCTTTTTTCTTTCTTTCTTTCTTCTTTCTTTCTTCTTTCATTCTTTCTTCTTTCTTTCCTTCTTCTTTCTTTCTTCTTTCTTTCTTTTTTCTTTCTCACTTCTTTCATTCTTCTTTCTTTCTTTCTTCTTTCTTTCTTCTTTCTTCTTTCTTTCTTCTTTCCTTCTTCTTTCTTTCCTTCTTCTTTCTTCTTTCTTTCTTCTTTTTTTCTTTCTTCTTTCTTTCTTTCTTCTTTCTTTCTTTCTTCTTTCTTTCTTCTTTCTTTCTTCGTTCTTTCTTCCTTCCTTCTTTCTTATTTCTTTCTTACTTCTTTCTTCTTTCTTACTTCTTTTTTCTTTCTATCTTCTTTCTTTCTTTCTTCTTTCTTTCTTCTTTCTTTCTTCTTTCTTTCTTCTTTCTTATTTCTTTCTTCTTTCTTTCTTTCTTCTTTCTTTCTTTCTTCTTTCTTTCTTCTTTCTTTCTTCTTTCTATCTTCTTTCTTTCTTCTTTCTTCCTTTCTTCTTTCTTTCTTCTTCCTTTCTTCTTTCTTCTTTCTTTCTTCTTTCTTTCTTCTTCCTTTCTTCTTTCTTTCTTCTTCCTTTCTTCTTTCTTCTTTCTTTCTTCTTTCTTTCTTATTTCTGTCTTTCTTCTTCCTTCCTTCATTCATTCTTTCTTCTTTCTTTCTTTCTTCTTTCTTTCTTCTTTCTTTCTTCTTCCTTTTTCTTTCTTTATTCTTCCTTTCTTCTTTCTTTCTTCTTTCTTTCTTCCTTCTTTATTTCTTCATTCTTCCTCCTTTCTTATTTCTTTATTCTTTCTTTCTTCTTTCTTTCTTCTTTCTTTCTTCTTTCTATCTTCTTACTTTCTTCATTCTTTCATACTTCTTTCTTACTTCTTTCTTACTTCTGTCTTCTTTCTTTCTTCTTTCTTTCTTTCTTCTTTCTTTTTTCTTTCTTTCTTCTTTCTTCTTTCTTTCTTCTTTCTCTCTTTATTCTTTCCTTCTTCTTCCTTTCTTCTTTTTTTCTTTTTCCTTTCTTCTTTCCTTCTTCTTTCTTTCTTCTTTCTTTCTGCTTTCTTTCTTCTTTCTTTCTACTTTCTTTCTTCTTTCTTTGTTTCTTTCTTTCTTTTTCTTTCTTCTCTCTTTATTCTTTCTTTCTTCTTTCTTTCTTTCTTACTTCTTTCTTTCTTCTTTCTTTTTTCTTTCTTTCTTTCTTCTTTCTTTCTTCTTTCTTTCTTCTTTCATTCTTTCTTCGTTCTTTCCTTCTTCTTTCTTTCTTCTTTCTTTCTTCTTTCTTTCTTATTTCTTTCTCACTTCCTTCATTCTTCTTTCTTTCTTTCTTCTTTCTTTCCTCTTTCTGATTTCTTTCTTCTTTCTTTCTTCTTTCTTTCTTCTTTCATTCTTCCTTCTTTCTTCCTTCCTTCTTTCTTATTTCTTTCTTACTTCTTTCTTCTTTCTTACTTCTTTCTTCTTTCTTTCTTCTTTCTTTCTTTCTTCTTTCTTTCTTCTTTCTTTCTTACTTCTTTCTTTCTTCTTTCTTTCTTCTTTCTTTCTTCTTTCTTTCATTCTTCATTCTTTCTTATTTCTTTCTTCCTCTTCTCTTCTTTCTTTCTTCTTTCTTTCTTCTTTCTTTTTTTCTTACTTCTTTCTTTCTTCTTTCTTTCTTCTTTATATCTTTCTTCTTTCTTTCTTCATTCTTTCTTCTTTCATTCTTTCTTCTTTCTTTCTTTCTTCTTTCTTTTTTCTTTCTTTCTTCTTTCTTTCTTCTTCATTTCTTCTTTCTTTCTTCTTCCTTTCTTCTTTCTTTCTTCTTTCTTTCTTCTTTCTTTCTTTCTTCTCTCCTTCTTCTTTCTTCTTTCTTTCTTCTTTCTTTCTTCTTTCTTTCCTTCCTCTTTCTTTCTTCTTTCTTTCTGCTTTCTTTCTTCTTTCTTTCTACTTTCTGTCTTCTTTCTTTTTTTCTTTCTTTTTTCTTTCTTCTCTCTTTATTCTTTCTTTCTTCTTTCTTTATTTCTTACTTCTTTCTTTATTCTTTCTTTTTTCTTTCTTTCTTTCTTCTTTCTTTCTTCTTTCATTCTTTCTTCTTTCTTTCCTTCTTCTTTCTTTCTTCTTTCTTTCTTGTTTCTTTCTCACTTCTTTCATTCTTCTTTCTTTCTTTCTTCTTTCTTTCTTCTTTCTTCTTTCTTTCTTCTTTCTTTCTTCTTTCTTTCCTTCTTCTTTCTTCTTTCTTTCTTCATTTATTCTTCCTTCTTTCTTTCTTTCTTCTTTCTTTCTTTCTTCTTTCTTTCTTCTTTCTTTCTTCTTTCTTTCTTCCTTCCTTCTTTCTTATTTCTTTCTTACTTCTTTCTTCTTTCTTACTTCTTTTTTCTTTCTACCTTCTTTCTATCTTTCTTCTTTCTTTCTTCTTTCTTTCTTCTTTCTTTCTTCTTTCTTGTTTCTTTCTTCTTTCTTTCTTTCTTCTTTCTTTCTTTCTTCTTTCTTTCTTCTTTCTTTCTTCTTTCTATCTTCTTTCATTCTTCTTTCTTCCTTTCTTCTTTCTTTCTTCTTCCTTTCTTCTTTCTTTCTTCTTCCTTTCTTCTTTCTTCTCTCTTTCTTCTTTCTTTCTTATTTCTGTCTTTCTTCTTCCTTCCTTCTTTCATTCTTTCTTCTTTCTTTCTTTCTTCTTTCTTTCTTCTTTCTTTCTTCTTCCTTTCTTCTTTCTTTATTCTTCCTTTCTTCTTTCTTTCTTCTTTCTTTCTTCTTTCTTTCTTCCTTCTTTATTTCTTCATTCTTCCTACTTTCTTTTTTCTTTATTCTTTCTTTATGCTTTCTTTCTTCTTTCTTTCTTCTTTCTATCTTCTTACTTTCTTCATTCTTTCATACTTCTTTCTTACTTCTTTCTTACTTCTGTCTTCTTTCTTTCTTCTTTCTTTCTTTCTTCTTTCTTTTTTCTTTCTTTCTTCTTTCTTCTTTCTTTCTTCTTTCTCTCTTTATTCTTTCCTTCTTCTTCCTTTCTTCTTTTTTTCTTTTTCCTTTCTTCTTTCCTTCTTCTTTCTTTCTCCTTTCTTTCTGCTTTCTTTCTTCTTTCTTTCTACTTTCTTTCTTCTTTCTTTGTTTCTTTCTTTCTTTTTTCTTTCTTCTCTCTTTATTCTTTCTTTCTTCTTTCTTTCTTTCTTACTTCTTTCTTTCTTCTTGCTTTTTTCTTTCTTTCTTTCTTCTTTCTTTCTTCTTTCTTTCTTCTTTCATTCTTTCTTCATTCTTTCCTTCTTCTTTCTTTCTTCTTTCTTTCTTATTTCTTTCTCACTTCCTTCATTCTTCTTTCTTTCTTTCTTCTTTCTTTCCTCTTTCTGATTTCTTTCTTCTTTCTTTCTTCTTTCTTTCTTCTTTCTTTCTTCTTCCTTTCTTCTTTCTTTCTTCTTCCTTTCTTCTTTCTTCTTTCTTTCTTCGTTCCTTCTTCTTTCTTCTTTCTTTCTTTCTTCTTTCTTTCTTTCTTTTTTCATTCTTCTTTGTTTCTTTCTCCTTTCTTTCTTCTTTCTTTCTTCTTTCTTCCTTCTTTCTTTCTTTCTTATTTCTTCCTCCTTTCTTCTTTCTTTCTTCTTTCTTTCTTCTTTCTTTCTTACTTCTTTCTTTCTTCTTTCTTTCTTCTTTCTTTCATTCTTCATTCTTTCTTATTTCTTTCTTCCTCTTCTCTTCTTTCTTTCTTCTTTCTTTCTTCTTTCTTTTTTTCTTACTTCTTTCTTTCTTCTTTCTTTCTTCTTTATATCTTTCTTCTTTCTTTCTTCATTCTTTCTTCTTTCATTCTTTCTTCTTTCTTTCTTTCTTCTTTCTTTTTTCTTTCTTTCTTCTTTCTTTCTTCTTCCTTTCTTCTTTCTTTCTTCTTCCTTTCTTCTTTCTTTCTTCTTTCTTTCTTCTTTCTTTCTTTCTTCTCTCCTTCTTCTTTCTTCTTTCTTTCTTCTTTCTTTCTTCTTTCTTTCCTTCTTCTTTCTTTCTTCTTTCTTTCTGCTTTCTTTCTTCTTTCTTTCTACTTTCTGTCTTCTTTCTTTTTTTCTTTCTTTTTTCTTTCTTCTCTCTTTATTCTTTCTTTCTTCTTTCTTTATTTCTTACTTCTTTCTTTATTCTTTCTTTTTTCTTTCTTTCTTTCTTCTTTCTTTCTTCTTTCATTCTTTCTTCTTTCTTTCCTTCTTTCTTTCTTCTTTCTTTCTTGTTTCTTTCTCACTTCTTTCATTCTTCTTTCTTTCTTTCTTCTTTCTTTCTTCTTTCTTCTTTCTTTCTTCTTTCTTTATTCTTTCTTTCCTTCTTCTTTCTTCTTTCTTTCTTCTTTTATTCTTCCTTCTTTCTTTCTTTCTTCTTTCTTTCTTTCTTCTTTCTTTCTTCTTTCTTTCTTCTTTCTTTCTTCCTTCCTTCTTTCTTATTTCTTTCTTACTTCGTTCTTCTTTCTTACTTCTTTTTTCTTTCTACCTTCTTTCTATCTTTCTTCTTTCTTTCTGCTTTCTTTCTTCTTTCTTTCTACTTTCTTTCTTCTTTCTTTGTTTCTTTCTTTCTTTTTCTTTCTTCTCTCTTTATTCTTTCTTTCTTCTTTCTTTCTTTCTTACTTCTTTCTTTCTTCTTTCTTTTTTCTTTCTTTCTTTCTTCTTTCTTTTTTCTTTCTTTCTTCTTTCATTCTTTCTTCATTCTTTCCTTCTTCTTTCTTTCTTCTTTCTTTCTTCTTTCTTTCTTATTTCTTTCTCACTTCCTTCATTCTTCTTTCTTTCTTTCTTCTTTCTTTCTTCTTTCTGATTTCTTTCTTCTTTCTTTCTTCTTTTTTTCTTCTTTCATTCTTCCTTCTTTCTTCCTTCCTTCTTTCTTATTTCTTTCTTACTTCTTTCTTCTTTCTTACTTCTTTCTTCTTTCTTTCTTCTTTCTTTCTTTCTTCTTTCTTTCTTCTTTCTTTCTTATTTCTTTCTTCTTTCTTTCTTCTTTCTTGTTTCTTTCTTCTTTCTTTCTTTCTTCTTTCTTTCTTCTTTCTTTCTTCTTTCTATCTTCTTTCTTTCTTCTTTTTTCCTTTCTTCTTTCTTTCTTCTTCCTTTCTTCTTTCTTCTTTCTTTCTTCTTTCTTTCTTCTTCCTTTCTTCTTTCTTTCTTCTTCCTTTCTTCTTTCTTCTTTCTTTCTACGTTCTTTCTTCTTTCTTTCTTTCTTCTTTCTTTCTTTCTTCTTTCATTCTTCTTTCTTTCTTTCTCCTTTCTTTCTTCTTTCTTTCTTCTTTCTTTCTTCTTTCTTTCTTTCTTTCTTCTTTCTTTCTTTCTTCTTTCTTTCTTCTTTCTTTCTTCTTTCTTTCTTTCTTCCTTCTTTCTTTTCTCTTTCTTTCTTTCTTCTTTTTTCTTTCTTCATTCTTTCTTCTTTCTTCTTTCTTTATTCTTCCTTTCTTCTTTCTTTCTTCTTTCTTCTTCTTTCTTTCTTCTTTCTTTCTTCCTTCTTTCTTTCTTTCTTATTTCTTCCTCCTTTCTTCTTTCTTTCTTCTTTCTTTCTTCTTTCTTTCTTACTTCTTTCTTTCTTCTTTCTTTCTTCTTTCTTTCATTCTTCATTCTTTCTTATTTCTTTCTTCCTCTTCTTTCTTTCTTCTTTCTTTCTTCTTTCTTTTTTTCTTACTTCTTTCTTTCTTCTTTATATCTTTCTTCTTTCTTTCTTCATTCTTTCTTCTTTCATTCTTTCTTCTTTCTTTCTTTCTTCTTGCTTTTTTCTTTCTTTCTTCTTTCTTTCTTCTTCCTTTCTTCTTTCTTTCTTCTTCCTTTCTTCTTTCTTTCTTCTTTCTTTCTTCTTTCTTTCTTTCTTCTCTCCTTCTTATTTCTTCTTTCTTTCTTCTTTCTTTCTTCTTTCTTTCCTTCTTCTTTCTTTCTTATTTCTTTCTTCTTCCTTCCTTCTTTCATTCTTTCTTCTTTCTTACTTTCTTCTTTCTTTCTTCTTTCTTTCTTCTTCCTTTCTTCTTTCTTTATTCTTCCTTTCTTCTTTCTATCTTCTTACTTTCTTCATTCTTTCATACTTCTTTCTTACTTCTTTCTTACTTCTGTCTTCTTTCTTTCTTCTTTCTTTCTTTCTTTTTTCTTTTTTCTTTCTTTCTTCTTTCTTCTTTCTTTCTTCTTTCTCTCTTTATTCTTTCCTTCTTCTTCCTTTCTTCTTTTTTCTTTTTCCTTTCTTCTTTCCTTCTTCTTTCTTTCTCCTTTCTTTCTGCTTTCTTTCTTCTTTCTTTCTACTTTCTTTCTTCTTTCTTTGTTTCTTTCCTTCTTTTTTCTTTCTTCTCTCTTTATTCTTTCTTTCTTCTTTCTTTCTTTCTTACTTCTTTCTTTCTTCTTTCTTTTTCTTTCTTTCTTTCTTCTTTCTTTCTTCTTTCTTTCTTCTTTCATTCTTTCTTCTTTCTTTCCTTCTTCTTTCTTTCTTCTTTCTTTCTTCTTTCTTTCTTCTTTCTTTCTCACTTCCTTCATTCTTCTTTCTTTCTTTCTTCTTTCTTTCTTCTTTCTTCTTTCTTTCTTCTTTCTTTCTTCTTTCTTTCTGCTTTACTTCTTCCTTCTTTCTTCCTTCCTTCTTTCTTATTTCTTTCTTACTTCTTTCTTCTTTCTTACTTCTTTCTTCTTTCTTTCTTCTTTCTTTCTTTCTTCTTTCTTTCTTCTTTCTTTCTTCTTTCTTTCTTCTTTCTTTCTTCTTTCTATCTTCTTTCTTTCTTCTTTTTTCCTTTCTTCTTTCTTTCTTCTTCCTTTCTTCTTTCTTCTTTCTTTCTTCTTTCTTTCTTCTTCCTTTCTTCTTTCTTTCTTCTTCCTTTCTTCTTTCTTCTTTATTTCTTCATTCTTTCTTCTTTCTTCTTTCTTTCTTTCTTCTTTCTTTCTTTCTTCTTTCATTCTTCTTTCTTTCTTTCTCCTTTCTTTCTTCTTTCTTTCTTCTTTCTTTCTTCTTTCTTTCTTTCTTCTTTCTTTCTTTCTTCTTTCTTTCTTCTTTCTTTCTTCTTTCTTTCTTTCTTTCTTCCTTCTTTCTTTTCTCTTTCTTTCTTTCTTCTTTTTTCTTTCTTCATTCTTTCTTCTTTCTTCTTTCTTTCTTTCTTCTTTCTTTCTTCTTTCTTCTTCTTTCTTTCTTCTTTCTTCTTCTTTCTTTCTTCTTTCTTTCTTCCTTCTTTCTTTCTTTCTTATTTCTTCCTCCTTTCTTCTTTCTTTCTTCTTTCTTTCTTCTTTCTTTCTTACTTCTTTCTTTCTTCTTTCTTTCTTCTTTCTTTCATTCTTCATTCTTTCTTATTTCTTTCTTCCTCTTCTTTCTTTCTTCTTTCTTTCTTCTTTCTTTTTTTCTTACTTCTTTCTTTCTTCTTTATATCTTTCTTCTTTCTTTCTTCATTCTTTCTTCTTTCATTCTTTCTTCTTTCTTTCTTTCTTCTTTCTTTTTTCTTTCTTTCTTCTTTCTTTCTTCTTCCTTTCTTCTTTCTTTCTTCTTCCTTTCTTCTTTCTTTCTTCTTTCTTTCTTCTTTCTTTCTTTCTTCTCTCCTTCTTATTTCTTCTTTCTTTCTTCTTTCTTTCTTCTTTCTTTCCTTCTTCTTTCTTTCTTCTTTCTTTCTGCTTTCTTTCTTCTTTCTTTCTACTTTCTGTCTTCTTTCTTTTTTTCTTTCTTTTTTCTTTCTTCTCTCTTTATTCTTTCTTTCTTCTTTCTTTCTTTCTTACTTCTTTCTTTCTTCTTTCTTTTTTCTTTCTTTCTTTCTTCTTTCTTTCTTCTTTCATTCTTTCTTCTTTCTTTCCTTCTCCTTTCTTTCTTCTTTCTTTCTTGTTTCTTTCTCACTTCTTTCATTCTTCTTTCTTTTTTCTTCTTTCTTTCTTCTTTCTTCTTTCTTTCTTCTTTCTTTCTTCTTTCTTTCCTTCTTCTTTCTTCTTTCTTTCTTCTTTTATTCTTCCTTCTTTCTTTCTTTCTTCTTTCTTTCTTTCTTCTTTCTTTCTTCTTTCTTTCTTCTTTCTTTCTTCCTTCCTTCTTTCTTATTTCTTTCTTACTTCTTTCTTCTTTCTTACTTCTTTTTTCTTTCTACCTTCTTTCTATCTTTCTTCTTTCTTTCTTCTTTCTTTCTTCTTTCTTTCTTCTTTCTTGTTTCTTTCTTCTTTCTTTCTTTCTTCTTTCTTTCTTTCTTCTTTCTTTCTTCTTTCTTTCTTCTTTCTATCTTCTTTCATTCTTCTTTCTTCCTTTCTTCTTTCTTTCTTCTTCCTTTCTTCTTTCTTCTTTCTTTCTTCTTTCTTTCTTCTTCCTTTCATCTTTCTTTCTTCTTCCTTTCTTCTTTCTTCTTTCTTTCTTCTTTCTTTCTTATTTCTGTCTTTCTTCTTCCTTCCTTCTTTCATTCTTTCTTCTTTCTTTCTTTCTTCTTTCTTTCTTCTTTCTTTCTTCTTCCTTTCTTCTTTCTTTATTCTTCCTTTCTTCTTTCTTTCTTCTTTCTTTCTTCTTTCTTTCTTCCTTCTTTATTTCTTCATTCTTCCTACTTTCTTCTTTCTTTATTCTTTCTTTATGCTTTCTTTCTTCTTTCTTTCTTCTTTCTATCTTCTTACTTTCTTCATTCTTTCATACTTCTTTCTTACTTCTTTCTTACTTCTGTCTTCTTTCTTTCTTCTTTCTTTCTTTCTTCTTTCTTTTTTCTTTCTTTCTTCTTTCTTCTTTCTTTCTTCTTTCTCTCTTTATTCTTTCCTTCTTCTTCCTTTCTTCTTTTTTTCTTTTTCCTTTCTTCTTTCCTTCTTCTTTCTTTCTCCTTTCTTTCTGCTTTCTTTCTTCTTTCTTTCTACTTTCTTTCTTCTTTCTTTGTTTCTTTCCTTCTTTTTTCTTTCTTCTCTCTTTATTCTTTCTTTCTTCTTTCTTTCTTTCTTACTTCTTTCTTTCTTCTTTCTTTTTCTTTCTTTCTTTCTTCTTTCTTTCTTCTTTCTTTCTTCTTTCATTCTTTCTTCTTTCTTTCCTTCTTCTTTCTTTCTTCTTTCTTTCTTCTTTCTATCTTCTTTCTTTCTTCTTTTTTCCTTTCTTCCTTCTTTCTTCTTCCTTTCTTCTTTCTTCTTTCTTTCTTCTTTCTTTCTTCTTCCTTTCTTCTTTCTTTCTTCTTCCTTTCTTCTTTCTTCTTTCTTTCTTCGTTCTTTCTTCTTTCTTTCTTTCTTCTTTCTTTCTTTCTTCTTTCATTCTTCTTTCTTTCTTTCTTCTTCCTTTCTTCTTTCTTTCTTCTTCCTTTCTTCTTTCTTCTTTCTTTCTTCGTTCTTTCTTCTTTCTTCTTTCTTTCTTTCTTCTTTCTTTCTTTCTTCTTTCTTTCTTCTTTCTTTCTTTCTTTCTTTCTTCTTTCCTTCTTTCTTCTTTCTTTCTTCTTTCTTTCTTCTTTTTCTTTCTTCCTTCTTTCTTTTCTATTTCTTTCTTTCTTCTTTTTTCTTTCTTCACTCTTTCTTCTTTCTTCTTTCTTTATTATTCCTTTCTTCTTTCTTTCTTCTTTCTTCTTCTTTCTTTCTTCTTTCTTTCTTCCTTCTTTCTTTCTTTCTTATTTCTTCCTCCTTTCTTCTTTCTTTCTTCTTTCTTACTTCTTTCTTTCTTCTTTCTTTCCTCTTTCTTTCATTCTTCATTCTTTCTTATTTCTTTCTTCCTCTTCTTTCTTTCTTCTTTCTTTCTTCTTTCTTTTTTTCTTACTTCTTTCTTTCTTCTTTATATCTTTCTTCTTTCTTTCTTCATTCTTTCTTCTTTCATTCTTTCTTCTTTCTTTCTTTCTTCTTTCTTTTTTCTTTCTTTCTTCTTTCTTTCTTCTTCCTTTCTTCTTTCTTTCTTCTTCCTTTCTTCTTTCTTTCTTCTTTCTTTCTTCTTTCTTTCTTTCTTCTCTCCTTCTTATTTCTTCTTTCTTTCTTCTTTCTTTCTTCTTTCTTTCCTTCTTCTTTCTTTCTTCTTTCTTTCTGCTTTCTTTCTTCTTTCTTTCTTTCTACTTTCTTTCTTCTTTCTTTTTTTCTTTCTTTTTTCTTTCTTCTCTCTTTATTCTTTCTTTCTTCTTTCTTTCTTTCTTACTTCTTTCTTTCCTCTTTCTTTTTTATTTCTTTCTTTCTTCTTTCTTTCTTCTTTCATTCTTTCTTCTTTCTTTCCTTCTGCTTTCTTTCTTCTTTCTTTCTTCTTTCTTTCTCACTTCTTGCATTCTTCTTTCTTTCTTCTTTCGTCTTTCTCTCTTCTTTCTTTCTTCTTTCTTTCCTTATCTTTCTTCTTTCTTTCTTCTTTTATTCTTTCTTCTTTCTTTCTTTCTTCTTTCTTTCTCCTTTCTTTCTTCTTTCTTTCGTCTTTCTTTCTTCTTATTTTCTTCTTTCTTTATTCTTCCTTTCCTCTTTCTTTCTTCTTTCTTCCTTCTTTCTTTCTTCTTTCTTTCTTCCTTCTTTATTTCTTCATTCTTCCTCCTTTCTTCTTTCTTTACTCTTTCTTTATGCTTTCTTTCTTCTTTCTTTCTTCTTTCTATCTTCTTACTTTCTTCCTTCTTTCTTTCTACTTTATTTCTTCTTTCTTTGTTTCTTTCTTTCTTTTTTCTTTCTTCTGTCTTTATTCTTTCTTTATTCTTTCTTTCTTTCTTACTTCTTTCTTTCTTCTTTCTTTTTCTTTCTTTCTTCTTTCTTTCTTCTTTCTTTCTTCTTTCATTCTTTCTTCTTTCTTTCCTTCTTCTTTCTTTCTTCTTTCTTTCTTCCTGCTTTCTTTCTTCTTTCGTCTTTCTTTCTTCTTTCTTTCTTATTTCTTTCCTTATCTTTCTTCTTTCTTTCTTCTTTTATTCTTTCTTCTTTCTTTCTTTCTTCTTTCTTTCTTTCTTCTTTCTTTTTTCTTTCTTTCTTCTTTCTTCTTTCTTTCTTCTTTCTCTCTTTATTCTTTCCTTCTTCTTCCTTTCTTCTTTTTTTCTTTTTCCTTTCTTCTTTCCTTCTGCTTTCTTTCTTCTTTCTTTCTACTTTCTTTCTTCTTTCTTTGTTTCTTTCTTTCTTTTTTCTTTCTTCTCTCTTTATACTTTCTTTCTTCTTTCTTTCTTTCTTACTACTTTCTTTCTTTTTTCTTTTTTCTTTTTTCTTTCTTTCTTTCTTCTTTCTTTCTTCTTTCTTTCTTCTTTCATTCTTTCTTCTTTCTTTCCTTCTTCTTTCTTTCTTCTTTCTTACTTTCTTCTTTCTTTCTCACTTCCTTCATTCTTCTTTGTTTCTCTCTTCTTTCTTTCTTCTTTCTTCTTTCTTTCTTCTTTCTTTCTTCTTTCTTTCTTTCTTGTTTCTTCTTTCTTTCTTCTTTTATTCTTTCTTCTTTCTTTCTTTCTTCTTTCTTTCTTTCTTGTTTCTTTCTTCTTTCCTTCTTCCTTCTTTCTTCCTTCCTTCTTTCTTATTTCTTTCTTACTTCTTTCTTCTTTCTTACTTCTTTCTTCTTTCTATCTTCTTTCTTTCTTTCTTCTTTCTTTCTTCTTTCTTTCTTCTTTCTTTCATCTTTCTTGTTTCCTTCTTCTTTCTTTCTTTCTTCTTTCTTCCTTTCTTCTTTCTTTCTTCTTCCTTTCTTCTTTCTTCTTTCTTTCTTCTTTCTTTCTTCTTCCTTTCTTATTTCTTTCTTCTTCCTTTCTTCTTTCTTCTTTCTTTCTTCTTTCTTTCTTATTTCTGTCTTTCTTCTTCCTTCCTTCTTTCATTCTTTCTTCTTTATTTCTTTCTTCTTTCTTTCTTCTTTCTTTCTTCTTCCTTTCTTCCTTCTTTATTTCTTCATTCTTCCTCCTTTCTTCTTTCTTTATTCTTTCTTTATTCTTTCTTTCTTCTTTCTTTCTTCTTTCTATCTTCTTACTTCCTTCATTCTTTCATACTTCTTTCTTACTTCTTTCTTTCTTCTTTCTTTCTTCTTTCTTTCTTTCTTCTTTCTTTTTTCTTTCTTTCTTCTTTCTTCTTTCTTCTTTCTTCTTTCTTTCTTCTTTCTCTCTTTATTCTTTCCTTCTTCTTCCTTTCTTCTTTTTTTCTATTTCCTTTCTTCTTTCCTTCTTCTTTCTTTCTGCTTCCTTTCTTCTTTCTTTCTACTTTCTTTCTTCTTTCTTTGTTTCTTTCTTTCTTTTTTCTTTCTTCTCTCCTTATTCTTTCTTTCTTCTTTCTTTCTTTCTTACTTCTTTCTTTCTTCTTTCTTTCTTTCTTCTTTCTTTCTTCTTTCATTCTTTCTTCTTTCTTTCCTTCTTCTTTCTTTCTTCTTTCTTTCTTCTTTCTTTCTTCTTTCTTTCTCACTTCCTTCATTCTTCTTTCTTTCTTTCTTCTTTCTTTCTTCTTTCTTCTTTCTTTCTTCTTTCTTTCTTCTTTCTTTCTTTCTTGTTTCTTCTTTCTTTCTTCTTTTTTCCTTTCTTCTTTCTTTCTTCTTCCTTTCTTCTCTCTTCTTTCTTTCTTCTGTCTTTCTTCTTTTTTTCTTCTTTCTTCCTTCTTTCTCCTTTCTTTCTTCTTTCTTTCTTCTTTCCTTCTTCCTTCTTTCTTCCTTCCTTCTTTCTTATTTCTTTCTTACTTCTTTCTTCTTTCTTACTTCTTTCTTCTTTCTATCTTCTTTCTTTCTTTCTTTCTTCTTTCTTTCTTCTTTCTTTCTTCTTTCTTTCTTCTTTCTTCTTTCTTTCTTCTTTCTTTCTTCTTTATATCTTCTTTCTTTCTTCTTTTTTCCTTTCTTCTTTCTTTCTTCTTCCTTTCTTCTTTCTTCTTTCTTTCTTCTTTCTATCTTCTTCCTTTCTTCTTTCTTTCTTCTTCCTTTCTTCTTTCTTCTATCTTTCTTCGTTCTTTCTTCTTTCTTCTTTCTTTCTTTCTTCTTTCATTCTTCTTTCTTTCTTTCTCCTTTCTTTCTTCTTTCTTTCTTCTTTCTTTCTTCTTTCTTTCTTTCTTTCTTCTTTCTTTTTTTCTTCTTTCTTTCTTTCTTCTTTCTTTCTTCTTTCTTTCTTCTTTATATCTTCTTTCTTTCTTCTTTCTTCCTTTCTTCTTTCTTTCTTCTTCCTTTCTTCTTTCTTCTTTCTTTCTACTTTCTTTCTTCTTCCTTTCTTCTTTCTTCCTTCTTCCTTTCTTCTTTCTTTCTTCTTTCTTTCTTCTTTCTTTCTTCCTTCTTTATTTCTTCATTCTTCCTCCTTTCTTATTTCTTTATTCTTTCTTTATGCTTTCTTTCTTCTTTCTTTCTTCTTTCTATCTTCTTACTTTCTTCATTCTTTCATACTTCTTTCTTACTTCTTTCTTACTTCTGTCTTCTTTCTTTCTTCTTTCGTTCTTTCTTCTTTCTTTTTTCTTTCTTTCTTCTTTCTTCTTTCTTTCTTCTTTCTCTCTTTATTCTTTCCTTCTTCTTCCTTTCTTCTTTTTTTCTTTTTCCTTTCTTCTTTCCTTCTGCTTTCTTTCTTCTTTCTTTCTACTTTCTTTCTTCTTTCTTTCTTCTTTCTTTCTTCTTTCTTTCTTTCTTACTTCTTTCTTTCTTCTTTCTTTTTTCTTTCTTTCTTTCTTTCTTCTTTGTTTCTTCTTTCTTTCTTCTTTCATTCTTTCTTCTTTCTTTCCTTCTTCTTTCTTTATTCTTTCTTACTTTATTCTTTCTTTCTTCTTTCTTTCTCACTTCCTTCATTCTTCTTTCTTTCTTTCTTCTTTCTTTCTTCTTTCTTCTTTCTTTCTTCTTTCTTTATTCTTTCTTTCTTTCTTGTTTCTTCTTTCTTTCTTCTTTTATTCTTTCTTCTTTCTTTATTTCTTCTTTCTTCCTTTCTTCTTTCTTTCTTCTTTCCTTCTTCCTTCTTTCTTCCTTCCTTCTATCTTATTTCTTTCTTACTTCTTTCTTCTTTCTTACTTCTTTCTTCTTTCTATCTTCTTTCTTTCTTTCTTCTTTCTTTCTTCTTTCTTTCTTCTTTCTTGTTTCTTTCTTCTTTCTTTCTTTCTTCTTTCTTTCTTCTTTCTTTCTTCTTTCTATCTTCTTTCTTTCTTCTTTTTTCCTTTTTTCTTTCTTTCTTCTTCCTTTCTTCTTTCTTCTTTCTTTCTTCTTTCTTTCTTCTTCCTTTCTTCTTTCTTTCTTCTTCCTTTCTTCTTTCTTCTTTCTTTCTTCGTTCTTTCTTCTTCCTTCTTTCTTTCTTTCTTCTTTCTTTCTTTCTTCTTTCATTCTTCTTTCTTTCTTTCTCCTTTCTTTCTTCTTTCTTTCTTCTTTCTTTCTTCTTTCATTCTTTCTTTCTTCTTTCTTTCTTTCTTCTTTCTTTCTTCTTTCTTTCTTTCTTTCTTCCTTCTTTCTTTTCTCTTTCTTTCTTTCTTCTTTTTTCTTTCTTCATTCTTTCTTCTTTCTTCTTTCTTTATTCTTCCTTTCTTCTTTCTTTCTTCTTTCTTCTTCTTTCTTTCTTCTTTCTTTCTTCCTTCTTTCTTTCTTATTTCTTCCTCCTTTCTTCTTTCTTTCTTCTTTCTTTCTTCTTTCTTTCTTACTTCTTTCTTTCTTCTTTCTTTCTTCTTTCTTTCATTCTTCATTCTTTCTTATTTCTTTCTTCCTCTTCTCTTCTTTCTTTCTTCTTTCTTTCTTCTTTCTTTTTTTCTTACTTCTTTCTTTCTTCTTTCTTTCTTCTTCCTTTCTTCTTTCTTTCTTCTTCCTTTCTTATTTCTTTCTTCTTTCTTTCTTCTTTCTTTCTTTCTTTCTTCTTTCTTTCTTCTTTCTTTTTTTATTCTTTCTTTTTTCTTTCATTCTTTCTTCTTTCTTTCTTTCTTCTTTCATTCTTCTTTCTTTCCTCTTTTTTCTTCTTTCTTTCTTTCTTTCTTCTTTCTTTCTTCTTTCTTTTTTCTTCTTTCTTTCTTCTTTCTTTCTTCTTTCATTCTTTCTTCTTTCTTTCCTTCTTCTTTCTTCCTTCTTTCTTTCTTCTTTCTCCTTTCTTTCTCCTTTCTTTCTTCTTTCTTTCTTCCTTCTTTCTTCTTTTTTTCTTCTTTCTTTCTTACTTCTTTCTTACTTCTTTCTTACTTCTTTCTTACTTCTTTCTCACTTCTTTCTTCTTTCTTTCTTCTTTTTTATTCTTTCTTTCTTCTGTCTTTCTTCTTTCTTCTTTCTTTCTTCTTTCTTTCTTTCTTCTTTCCTCTTTCTTTCTTCTTTCTTTCTTCTTTCTTCTTTATTTCTTCTTCCTTTCATCTTTCTTTCTTCTTTGTTTGTTCTTTCTTTCTTCTTTCTTTCTTTCTACTTTCTTTCTTCTTTCTTCCTTCTTCCTTCTTTCTTTCATCTTTCTTTCTTCTTTCTTCTTTCTTTCTTCTTATTTTCTACTTTCTTTCTTCTTTATTTCTTCTTTCTTTCTTTCTTCTATCTTTTTTCTTCTTCTTTCTTTCTTCTTTCTTCTTTCTTTCTTTCTTCTTTCTTTCTTCTTTCTTTCTTCTTTCTTTCTTCTTTCTTTCTTTCTTCTTTCTTTCTTCTTTCTTTCTTTATTCTGTCTTTCTTCTTTCATTCTTCTTTCTTTCTTTCTTCTTCTTTCTTCTTTCTTTCTTCTTTCTTCTTTCTTACTTCTTTCTTTCTTCTTTCTTTCTACTTTCTTTCTTCTTTCTTTCCTCTTTCTTCTTTCTTTCTTCTTCCTTTTTTCTTTCTTCTTCCTTTCTTATTTCTTCTTCTTTCTTCTTTCTTTCTTCTTCCTTTCTTCTTTCTTTCTTCTTCCTTTCTTCTTTCTTTCTTCTTTATTTCTTCTTTCTTCTTTCTTTCTTCTTTCTTTCTTTCTTCTTTCTTTCTTCTTCTTTCTTTCGTTCTTCTTTCTTTTTCCTTACTTCTTTCTTTCTTTCTTTCTTCTTTCCTTCTTCTTTCTTTCTTCTTTCATTCTTTCTTCTTTCTTTCTTTCTTCTTTCTTTCTTATTTCTTTCTTCTTTCTTTCTTTCTTTCTTCACTCTTTCTTCTTTCTTTCTTCTTTCTTTCTTCATTCTTTCTTCTTTCTTTCTTCTTTCTTTCTTCTTTCTTTCTTCTTTCTTTCTTTCTTCTTTCTTTCTTATTTCTTTCTTCTTTCTTTCTTTCTGTCTTCTTTCTTTCTTCTTTCTTTCTTTTTCTTTCTTTCTTCTTTCTTTCTTATTTCTTTTTTCTTTCTTTCTTCTTTCTTTCTTCTTTCTCTCTTCTTCTTTCATTCTTCTTTCTTTCTTCTTTCTCTCTTCTTTCCTTCTTCTTCCTTTCTTCTTTTTTTCTTCTTCCTTTCTTCTTTCTTTCTTCTTTCTTTCTGCTTTCTTTCTTCTTTCTTTCTTCTTCCTTCTTTCTTTCTTCTTTTATTCTTTCTTCTTTCTTTCTTTCTTCTTTCTTTCTTCTTTCTTCTTCTTTCTTTCTTCCTTCTTTCTTCCTTCCTTCTTTCTTATTTCTTTCTTACTTATTTCTTCTTTCTTACTTCTTTTTTCTTTCTATCTTCTTTCTTTCTTTCTTCTTTCTTTCTTCTTTCTTTCTTCTTGCTTTCTTCTTTCTTTCTTCTTTCTTCTTTCTTTCTTCTTTATTTCTTTCTCTTTATTTCTTTCTCCTTTCTGTCTTCTTTCTTTCTTCTTTCTATCTTCTTTCTTTCTTCTTTCTTCCTTTCTTCTTTCTTACTTCTTCCTTTCTTCTTTTTTTCTTTCTTTCTTCTTTATTTCTACTTGCTTTCTTCTTTCTTTCTTCTTCCTTTCTTCTTTCTTCTTTCTTTCTTCTTTCTTTCTTCTTTCTTTCTTTCTTCTTCCTTTCTTCTTTCTCTCTTTCTTCTTTCATTTTCTTTCTTACTTCTTTCTTTCTTCTTTCTTTCTTCTTTCATTCTTTCTTCTTTCTTTCCTTCTTTCTTTCTTCTTCTTTTCTTCTTTCTTTCTTCTTTCTTTCTCACTTCTTTCATTCTTCTTTCTATCTTCTTTCTTTCTTCTTTCTTTCTTCTTTCTTTCTTCTTTCTTTCTTTCTTTCTTCTTTATCCTTTCTTTCTTCTTTTATTCTTTCTTCTTTCTTCTTTTTTTCTTCTTTCTTTCTTCCTTCTTTCTTCTTCCTTCTTTCTTATTTCTTTCTTACGTCTTTCTTCTTTCTTACTTCTTTCTTCTTTCTATCTTTCTTTCTTTCTTCTTTCTTTCTTCTTCCTTTCTTCTTTCTTTCTTCTTTCTTTCATCTTTCTTCTTTCTTTCGATCTTCTTTCTTTCTTTCTCCTTTCTTCTTTTTCTTTCTTCTTTCTTTCTTCTTTCTTTCTTTCTTCTTTCGTTCTTCTTTCTTTTTTCCTTACTTCTTTCTTTCTTTCTTCTTTCTTTCTTCTTTCTTTCTTCTTTCATTCTTTCTTCTTTCTTTCTTTCTTCTTTCTTTCTTATTTCTTTCTTCTTTCTTTCTTTCTTTCTTCACTCTTTCTTCTTTCTTTCTTCTTTCTTCCTTCTTTCTTCTTTCTTTCTTCTTTCATTCTTTCTTCTTTCTTTCTTCTTTCTTTCTTCTTTCTTTCTTTCTTCTTTCTTTCTTATTTCTTTTTTCTTTCTTTCTTCTTTCTTCTTTCTTTCCTCTTTCTCTCTTTCTTCTTCGTTCTTCTTTCTTTCTACTTTCTCTCTTCTTTCCTTCTTCTTCCTTTCTTCTTTTTTTCTTCTTCCTTTCTTCTTTCCTTCTTCTTTCTATCTTCTTTCTTTCTGCTTTCTTTCTTCTTCCTTCTTTCTTTCTTCCTTCTTTCTTCCTTCCTTCTTTCTTATTTCTTTCTTACTTCTTTCTTCTTTCTTACTTCTTTTTCTTTATATCTTCATTCTTTCTTTATTGTTTCTTTCTTCTTTCTTTCTTTCTTCGTTCTTTATTTCTTCTTTCTTTCTTCTTTCTTTCTTCTTTCTATCTTCTTTCTTTCTTCCTTCTCCTTTCTTCTTTCTTTCTTCTTCCTTTCTTCTTTCTTCTTTCTTTCTTCTTCCTTTCTTCTTTCTTTCTTCTTCCTTTCTTCTTTCTTCTTTCTTTCTTCTTTCTTTCTTCTTTCTTTCTTTCTTCTTCCTTTCTTCTTTCATTCTTTCCTCTTTCTTTGTTTCTTCTTTCTTTCTTCTCTCTTTCTTCTCTCTTTCTTCTTCCTTTCTTCTTTCTTTATGCTTCCTTTCTTCTTTCTTTACTCTTCCTTTCTTCTTTCTTTCTTCTGTCTTTCTTCTTTCCTTCTTCCTTCTTTCTTTCTTCTTTCTTCCTCCTTTCTTCTTTCTTTATTCTTTCTTTATTCTCTCTTTCTTCTTTCTTTCTTCTATCTATCTTCTTTCTTTCTTCATTCTTTCTTACTTCTTTCTTACTTCTGTCTTCTTTCTTTCTTTTTTCTTTCTTTCTTCTTTCTTTTTTCTTTCTTTCTTCTTTCTTCTTCCTTTCTTCTCTCTTTCTTCCTTCATTCTTCTTTCTTTCTCTTTCTCTCTTCTTTCCTTCTTCTTCCTTTCTTCTTTTTTCTTCTTCCTTTCTTCTTTCCTTCTTCTTTCTTTCTTCTTTCTTTCTGCTTTCTTTCTTCTTTCTTTCTACTTTCTTTGTTCTTTCTTTCTTTATTTCTTTTTTCTTTCTTTTCTCTTTATTATTTCTTTCTTCTTTCTTTCTTCTTACTTCTTTCATTCTTCTTTCTTTTTTCTTTCTTTCTTTCTTCTTTCTTTCTTCTTTCTTTCTTCTTTCATTCTTTCTTCTTTCTTTCCTTCTTTCTTTCTTCTTCTTTTCTTCTTTCTTTCTTCTTTCTTTCTCACTTCTTTCATTCTTCTTTCTTTCTTCTTACTTCTTTCTTTCTTCTTTCTTTCTTCTTTCTTTCTTCTTTCTTTCTTCTTTCTTTCTTCTTTCTTTCTTCTTTCTATCTTCTTTCTTTCTTCTTTCTTCCTTTCTTCTTTCTTTCTTCTTTCTTTCTTCTTTCTTCTTTCTTTCGATCTTCTTTCTTTCTTTCTCCTTTCTTTCTTTTTCTTTACTCTTTCTTTCTTCTTTCTTTCTACTTTCTTTCTTTCTTCTTTCTTTCTTTCTTCTTTCTTTCTTCTTTCTTTTTTCCTTACTTCTTTCTTTCTTCTTTCTTTCTTTCTTTCTTCTTCCTTTCTTCTTTCTTTCTCCTTCCTTTCTTTTTTCTTCTTTCTTTCTTCTTTCTTTCTTCTTTCTTTATTTCTTCTTCCTTTCTTCTTTCATTCTTTCCTCTTTCTTTCTTCTTTCTTTCTTCTTTCTTTCTTCTCTCTTTCTTCATTCTTTCCTCTTTCTTTCTTCTTTCTTTCTTCTTTCTTTCTTCTCTCTTTCTTCTTTCTTTCTTCTTCCATTCTACTTTCTTTATGCTTCCTTTCTTCTTTCTTTATTCTTTCTTTCTTCTTTCTTTCTTCTTTCATTCTTCTTCTTTCTTTCTTCCTTCTCTCTTTCTTCTTTCTTCCTCCTTTCTTCTTTCTTTATTCTTTATTTATTCTCTCTTTCTTCTTTCTTTCTTCTTTCTATCTTATTTCTTTCTTCATTCTTTCTTACTTCTTTCTTACTTCTTTCTTACTTCTGTCTTCTTTCTTGCTTCTTTCTTTCTTTCTTCTTTCTTTTTTCTTTCTTTCTTCTTTCTTTCTTTCTTCTTTCTTTCCACTTTCTTTCTTCTTTCTTTCTTCTTTCTTCTTCCTTTCATCTTTCTTTCTTCTTTGTTTCTTCTTTCTTTCTTCTTACTATCTTTCTTCTTTCTTTCTTCTTTCTTCCTTCTTTCATCTTTCTTTCATCTTTCTTTCTTCTTTCTTTCTTCTTTCTTTCTTCTTTCTTTCTTCTTCCTTTCTTCTTTCATTCTTTCCTCTTTCTTTCTTCTTTCTTTCTTCTTTCTTTCTTCTCTCTTTCTTCTTTCTTTCTTCTTCCATTCTTCTTTCTTTATGCTTCCTTTCTTCTTTCTTTATTCTTCCTTTCTTCTTTCTTTCTTCTTTCTTTCTTCTTTCTTTCTTCCTTCTTTCTTTCTTCTTTCTTCCTCCTTTCTTCTTTCTTTATTCTTTCTTTATTCTCTCTTTCTCTTTCTTTCTTCTTTCTATCTTCTTTCTTTCTTCATCTTTCTTACTTCTTTCTTACTTCTTTCTTCTATCTTCTTCTTTCTTCTTTCTTTCTTTCTTCTTTCTTTTTTCTTTCTTCTTCTTCTGCTTTCTTCTTCTTCTTTCTTCTTTCTTTCTTCTTTCTTTCTTTCTTTTTTCCTTCTTCTCTCTTTCTTCTTTCTTTCTTCTTTCATTCTTTCTTACTTCTTTCTTTCTTTTTTGTTTTTTCTTTCTTTCTTTCTTCTTTCTTTCTTCTTTCTTTCTTCTTTCTTTCTTTCTTCTTTCTTCCTTTCTTCTTCCTTTCATCTTTCTTTCTTCTTTGTTTCTTCTTTCTTTCTTCTTACTTTCTTTCTTCTTTCTTTCTTCTTTCTTCCTTCTTTCTTTCATCTTTCTTTCTTCTTTCTTTCTTCTTTCTTTCTTCTTTCTTTCTTCTTTCTTACTTTCTTCTTTCTTTCCTTCTACTTTCTTTCTTCTTTCTTTCTTTTTTCTTTCTTTCTTCTATCTTTTTTCTTTCTTCTATCTTTTTTCTTTCTTCTTTCTTTCTTCTATATTTCTTCTTTCTTTCTTCTTTCATTCTTTCTTCTTTCTTTCTTTCTTCTTTCTTTCTTCTTTCTTTCTTCTTTCTTTCTTCTTTCTTTCTTTCTTACTTCTTTCTTCTTCTTTCCTTTCTTCTTTCTTCTTCCTTTCTTCTTTCTTCTTTTTTTCTTCTTTCTTTCTTCTTTCTTTCTTCTTTATTTCTTCTTTCTTTCTTCTTTCTTTCTTCTTTCTTTCTTCTTCCTTTTCTCTTTCTTTATTCTTACTTTCTTCCTTCTTTCTTCTTTCTTAATCTTTCTTTCTTCCTTCTTTCTTTCTTTGTTCTTTCTTCCTTCTTTCTTCTCTCTTCTTCTTCCTATCTTCTTTCTTTATTCTTCCTTTTTCCTTTCTTTCTTGTTTCTTTCTTCTTTCTTCCTTCTTTCTTTCTTCAATCTTCCTCCTTTCTTACTTCTGTCTTCTTTCTTTCTTCTTTCTTTCTTCTCTCTTTCTTCTTTCTTTCTTATTTCTTTCTTCTTTCTTTCTCACTTCTTCATTCTTCTTCATTCTTCTTTCTTTCTTTCTTCTTTCTTCTTTCTTTCTTCTTTCTTTCTTCTTTCTTCTTTCTTTCTTCTTTTACTCTTTCTTTTTCTTTCTTTCTTCTTTCTTTCTTCTTCCTTCTTCTTTCTTTCTTCTTCCTTTCTTCTTTCTTTCTTCTTTCTTTCTTCTTTCTTCTTTCTTTCAATCTTCTTCTTTCTTTCTCCTTTCTTTCTTTTTCTTTCTTCTTTCTTCTCTTTCTTTCTTCTTTCTTTCTTTCTTCTTTCTTTCTTCTTCTTTCTTTCTTCTTTCTTCCTCCTCTCTTCTTTCTTTCTTCTTTCTTTCTTCTTTCTTTTTTCCTTAATTCTTTCTTTCTTCTTTCTTTCTTTCTTTCTTCTTTCTTTCTTCTTTCTTCTTTCTTTCTTCTCCTTTCTTTCTTTCTTCTTTCATTCTTCTTTCTTTCTTTCTCCTTTCTTTCTTCTTTCTTTCTTCTTTCTTTCTTCTTTCTTTCTTCTTTCTTTCTTCTTTCTTTCTTTCTTCTTTCTTTCTTCTTTCATTCCTTCTGCTTTCTTTCTTTCTTCTTTCTTTCTTATTTCTTTCTTCTTTCTTTCTTCTTTCTTCTCTTTCTTTCTTTCTTCTTTCTTTCTTCTTTCTTCTTTCTTTCTTTCTTCTTTCTTTCTTATTTCTTTCTTCTTTCTTTCTTTCTTTCTTCTTTCTTTCTTCTTTCTTTTTTCTTTCTTTCTTCTTTCTTCTTTCTTTCTTCTTTCTCTCTTTCTTCTTTCATTCTTCTTTCTTTCTTCTTTACTCTCTTCTTTCCTTCTTCTTTCTTTCTGCTTTCTTTCTTCTTTCTTTCTACTTTCTTTCTTCTTTCTTTCTTTCTTTCTTTATTCTTTCTTCTCTCTTTATTCTTTCTTTCTTCTTTCTTTCTTTTTTTCTTCTTTCTTTCTTCTTTCTTTCTTCTTTCTTTCCTTCTTTCTTTTCTTTCTTCTCTCTTTATTCTTTCTTTCTTTCTTTCTTTCTTTCTTTCTTTCTTTCTTTCTTCTTTCATTCTTTCTTCTTTCCTTCTTCTTTCTTCCTTCTTTCTTTCTTATTTCTTTCTTCTTTCTTTCTCACTTCTTTCATTCTTCTTTCATCTTCTTTCTTTCTTTCTTCTTTCTTCTTTCTTTCTTCTTTCTTTATTCTTTCTTCTTTCTTTCTTCTTTACTCTTTCTTTTTTCTTTCTTTCTTCTTTCTTCTTTCTTCTTCCTTTCTTCTTTCTTTCTTCTTCCTTTCTTCTTTCTTTCTTCTTTCTTTCTTCTTTCTTCTTTCTTTCAATCTTCTTTCTTTCTTTCTCCTTTCTTTCTTTTTCTTTCTTCTTTCTTTCTCCTTTCTTTCTTCTTTCTTTCTTTCTTCTTTCTTTCTTTCTTCTTTCTTTCTTCTTTCTTCCTCCTCTCTTCTTTCTTTCTTCTTTCTTTCTTCTTTCTTTTTTCCTTAATTCTTTCTTTCTTCTTTCTTTTTTTCTTTCTTCTTTCTTTCTTCTTTCTTTCTTCTTTCATTCTTTCTTCTTTCTTTCTTTCTTCTTTCTTTCTTCCTTCTTTCTTCCTTCCTTCTTTCTTATTTCTTTCTTACTTCTTTCTTCTTTCTTACTTCTTTCTTCTCTCTATCTTTCTTTCTTTCTTCTTTCTTTCTTCTTTCTTGTTTTTTTCTTCTTTCTTTCTTTCTTTTTTCCTTCTTCTTTCTATCTTTCTTTCTTATTTCTTCCTTTCTTCTTTCTCTCTTCTTCCTTTCATCTTTCTTCTTTCTTTCTTCTTTCTTCTTCCTTTCTTCTTTCTTTCTTCTTTCTTTCTTCTTTCTTCTTTCTTTCTTTCTTCTTTCTTTCTTTCTTCTTTCATTCTTCTTTCTTTCTTTCTCCTTTCTTTCTTCTTTCTTTCTTCTTTCTTTCTTCTTTCTTTCTTCTTTCTTATTTTCTTCTTTCTTTCTTCTTTCTTCCTCCTCTCTTCTTTCTTTCTTCTTTCTTTCTTCTTTCTCTTTTCTTACTTCTTTCTTTCTTCTTTCTTCTTTCTTTCTTCTTTCTTTCTTCTTTCTTTCTTCTTTCATTCCTTCTGCTTTCTTTTTTCTTTCTTTCTTCTTTCTTTCTTCTTTCATTCCTTCTGCTTTCTTTCTTTCTTCTTTCTTTCTTATTTCTTTCTTCTTTCTTTCTTCTTTCTTTCTTCTTTCTTTCTTTCTTCTTTCTTTCTTCTTTCTTTTTTCTTTCTTTCTTCTTTCTTCTTTCTTTCTTCTTTCTCTCTTTCTTCTTTCATTCTTCTTTCTTTCTTCTTTACTCTCTTCTTTCCTTCTTCTTCCTTTCTTTTTTTCTTCTTCCTTTCTGCTTTCCTTCTTCTTTCTTTCTTCTTTCTTTCTGCTTTCTTTCTTCTTTCTTTCTTTCTTATTTCTTTATTCTTTCTTTCTTTTTTTCTTCTTTCTTTCTTCTTTCTTTCTTCTTTCTTTCTTCTTCTTTCTTCTTCTTTCTTTCTTCTTTCATTCTTTCTTCTTTCTTCTTCTCTCTTTCTTTCTTCTTTCTTTCTTATTTCTTCCTTCTTTCTTTCTTCTTTCTTCTTTCTTTCTTCTTTCTTTCTTCTTCCTTTCTTCTTTCTTTCTTCATTTCTTCTTTCTTTCTTCTTTCTTTCTTCTTCCTTTCTCTTTCTTTATTCTTTCTTTCTTCTTTCCTTCTTTCTTCTCTCCTTCCTCTTTCTTCTTTCTTTCTTCTTTCTTTCTTCTTTCTTTCTTTCTTCTTTCTTTCTTCTTTCATTATTTATTCTTTCTTTTTTCTTTCATTCTTTCTTCTTGCTTACTTTCTTCTTTCATTCTTCTTTCTTTCCTCTTCCTTTCTTCTTTCTTTCTTTCTTACTTCTTTCTTTCTTCTTTCTTTTTTCTTCTTTCTTTCTCCTTTCTTTCTTCTTTCATTCTTTCTTCTTTCTTCCTTCTTCTTTCTTTCTTCCTTCTTTCTTCTTTCTTTCTTCTTTCTTTCTTTCTTCTTTCATTCTTCTTTCTTTCTTTCTTCTTTCTTTCTTCCTTCTTTCTTCTTTCTTTCTTAATTCTTTCTTACTTCTTTCTTACTTCTTTCTCACTTCTTTCTTCTTTCTTCTTTCTTTCTTCTTTCTTTTTCTTTCTTTCTTTTTTCTTGTTTCTTTCTTCTTTCTTTCTTTCTTCTTTCTTTCTTCTTTCTTTCCTCTTTCTTTCTTCTTTCTTTCCTCTTTCTTCTTCCTTTCTTCTTCCTTTCATCTTTCTTTCTTCTTTCTTTCTTTTTCTTTCTTCTTTCATTCTTTCTTCTTTCTTTCCTTCTTTCTTTCTTCTTCCTTTCTTCTTTCTTTCTTCTTTCTTCTTTCTTTCTTCTTTATTTCTTTCTTCTTTATTTCTTTCTCCTTTCTGTCTTCTTTCTTTCTTCTTTCTATCTTCTTTCTTTCTTCTTTCTTCCTTTCTTCTTTCTTACTTCTTCCTTTCTTCTTTTTTCTTTCTTTCTTCTTTATTTCTACTTGCTTTCTTCTTTCTTTCTTCTTCCTTTCTTCTTTCTTCTTTCTTTCTTCTTTCTTTCTTCTTTCTTTCTTTCTTCTTCCTTTCTTCTTTCTCTCTTTCTTCTTTCATTTTCTTTCTTACTTCTTTCTTTCTTCTTTCTTTCTTCTTTCATTCTTTCTTCTTTCTTTCCTTCTTTCTTTCTTCTTCTTTTCTTCTTTCTTTCTTCTTTCTTTCTCACTTCTTTCATTCTTCTTTCTATCTTCTTTCTTTCTTCTTTCTTTCTTCTTTCTTTCTTCTTTCTTTCTTTCTTTCTTCTTTATCCTTTCTTTCTTCTTTTATTCTTTCTTCTTTCTTTCTTTTTTTCTTCTTTCTTTCTTCCTTCTTTCTTCCTTCCTTCTTTCTTATTTCTTTCTTACGTCTTTCTTCTTTCTTACTTCTTTCTTCTTTCTATCTTTCTTTCTTTCTTCTTTCTTTCTTCTTCCTTTCTTCTTTCTTTCTTCTTTCTTTCTTCTTTCTTCTTTCTTTCGATCTTCTTTCTTTCTTTCTCCTTTCTTTCTTTTTCTTTCTTCTTTCTTTCTTCTTTCTTTCTTTCTTCTTTCGTTCTTCTTTCTTTTTTCCTTACTTCTTTCTTTCTTTCTTCTTTCTTTCTTCTTTCTTTCTTCTTTCATTCTTTCTTCTTTCTTTCTTTCTTCTTTCTTTCTTATTTCTTTCTTCTTTCTTTCTTTCTTTCTTCACTCTTTCTTCTTTCTTTCTTCTTTCTTCCTTCTTTCTTCTTTCTTTCTTCTTTCATTCTTTCTTCTTTCTTTCTTCTTCTTTCTTCTTTCTTTCTTTCTTCTTTCTTTCTTATTTCTTTTTCTTTCTTTCTTCTTTCTTCTTTCTTTCCTCTTTCTCTCTTTCTTCTTTCGTTCTTCTTTCTTTCTACTTTCTCTCTTCTTTCCTTCTTCTTCCTTTCTTCTTTTTTTCTTCTTCCTTTCTTCTTTCCTTCTTCTTTCTATCTTCTTTCTTTCTGCTTTCTTTCTTCTTCCTTCTTTCTTTCTTCCTTCTTTCTTCCTTCCTTCTTTCTTATTTCTTTCTTACTTCTTTCTTCTTTCTTACTTCTTTTTTCTTTATATCTTCATTCTTTCTTTATTGTTTCTTTCTTCTTTCTTTCTTTCTTCGTTCTTTATTTCTTCTTTCTTTCTTCTTTCTTTCTTCTTTCTATCTTCTTTCTTTCTTCCTTCTTCCTTTCTTCTTTCTTTCTTCTTCCTTTCTTCTTTCTTCTTTCTTTCTTCTTCCTTTCTTCTTTCTTTCTTCTTCCTTTCTTCTTTCTTCTTTCTTTCTTCTTTCTTTCTTCTTCTTTCTTTCTTCTTCCTTTCTTCTTTCATTCTTTCCTCTTTCTTTGTTTCTTCTTTCTTTCTTCTCTCTTCTTCTCTCTTTCTTCTTCCTTTCTTCTTTCTTTATGCTTCCTTTCTTCTTTCTTTACTCTTCCTTTCTTCTTTCTTTCTTCTGTCTTTCTTCTTTCCTTCTTCCTTCTTTCTTTCTTCTTTCTTCCTCCTTTCTTCTTTCTTTATTCTTTCTTTATTCTCTCTTTCTTCTTTCTTTCTTCTATCTGTCTTCTTTCTTTCTTCATTCTTTCTTACTTCTTTCTTACTTCTGTCTTCTTTCTTTCTTTTTTCTTCTTTCTCTTTCTTTTTCTTTCTTTCTTCTTTCTTCTTCCTTTCTTCTCTCTTTCTTCCTTCATTCTTCTTTCTTTCTTCTTTCTCTCTTCTTCCTTCTTCTTCCTTTCTTCTTTTTTTCTTCTTCCTTTCTTCTTTCCTTCTTCTTTCTTTCTTCTTTCTTTCTGCTTTCTTTCTTCTTTCTTTCTACTTTCTTTGTTCTTTCTTTCTTTATTTCTTTTTTCTTTCTTTTCTCTTTATTATTTCTTTCTTCTTTCTTTCTTTCTTACTTCTTTCATTCTTCTTTCTTTTTTCTTTCTTTCTTTCTTCTTTCTTTCTTCTTTCTTTCTTCTTTCATTCTTTCTTCTTTCTTTCCTTCTTTCTTTCTTCTTCTTTTCTTCTTTCTTTCTTCTTTCTTTCTCACTTCTTTCATTCTTCTTTCTTTCTTCTTTCTTCTTTCTTTCTTCTTTCTTTCTTCTTTCTTTCTTCTTTCTTTCTTCTTTCTTTCTTCTTTCTTTCTTCTTTCTATCTTCTTTCTTTCTTCTTTCTTCCTTTCTTCTTTCTTTCTTCTTTCTTTCTTCTTTCTTCTTTCTTTCGATCTTCTTTCTTTCTTTCTCCTTTCTTTCTTTTTCTTTACTCTTTCTTTCTTCTTTCTTTCTACTTTCTTTCTTTCTTCTTTCTTTCTTTCTTCTTTCTTTCTTCTTTCTTTTTTCCTTACTTCTTTCTTTCTTCTTTCTTTCTTTCTTTCTTCTTCCTTTCTCTTTCTTTCTCCTTCCTTTCTTTTTCTTCTTCTTTCTTCTTTCTTTCTTCTTTCTTTATTTCTTCTTCCTTTCTTCTTTCATTCTTTCCTCTTTCTTTCTTCTTTCTTTCTTCTTTCTTTCTTCTCTCTTCTTCTTTCTTTCTTCTTCCATTCTACTTTCTTTATGCTTCCTTTCTTCTTTCTGTATTCTTTCTTCTTCTTTCTTTCTTCTTTCTTTCTTCTTTCTTTCTTCCTTCTTTCTTTCTTCTTTCTTCCTCCTTTCTTCTTTCTTTATTCTTTATTTATTCTCTCTTTCTTCTTTCTTTCTTCTTTCTATCTTATTTCTTTCTTCATTCTTTCTTACTTCTTTCTTACTTCTTTCTTCTATCTTCTTTCTGTCTTCTTTCTTCTTTCTTCTTTCTTTTTTCTTTCTTTCTTCTTTCTGCTTTCTTTCTTCTTTCTTTCTTCTTTCTTTCTTCTTTCTTTCTTTCTTTTTTCCTTCTTCTCTCTTTCTTCTTTCTTTCTTCTTTCATTCTTTCTTACTTCTTTCTTTCTTTTTTGTTTTTTCTTTCTTTCTTTCTTCTTTCTTTCTTCTTTCTTTCTTCTTTCTTTCTTTCTTCTTTCTTTCTTTCTTCTTTCTTTCCTCTTTCTTTCTTCTTTCTTTCTTCTTTCTTCTTCCTTTCTTCTTCCTTTCATCTTTCTTTCTTCTTTGTTTCTTCTTTCTTTCTTCTTACTTTCTTTCTTCTTTCTTTCTTCTTTCTTCCTTCTTTCTTTCATCTTTCTTTCTTCTTTCTTTCTTCTTTCTTTCTTCTTTCTTTCTTCTTTCTTACTTTCTTCTTTCTTTCCTTCTACTTTCTTTCTTCTTTCTTTCTTTTTTCTTTCTTTCTTCTATCTTTTTTCTTTCTTCTATCTTTTTTCTTTCTTCTTTCTTTCTTCTATATTTCTTCTTTCTTTCTTCTTTCATTCTTTCTTCTTTCTTTCTTCTTTCTTTCTTCTTTCTTTCTTCTTTCTTCTTCTTTCTTTCTTTCTTACTTCTTTCTTTCTTCTTCCTTTCGTCTTTCTTCTTCCTTTCTTCTTTCTTCTTTTTTTCTTCTTTCTTTCTTCTTTCTTTCTTCTTTATTTCTTCTTTCTTTCTACTTTCTTTCTTCTTCTTTCTTCTTCCTTTTCTCTTTCTTTATTCTTACTTTCTTCCTTCTTTCTTCTTTCTTAATTCTTTCTTTCTCTTCTTTCTTTTGTTCTTTCTTCCTTCTTTCTTCTCTCTTTCTTCTTTCTTTCTTCTTCCTATCTTCTTTCTTTATTCTTCCTTTTTCCTTTCTTTCTTGTTTCTTTCTTCTTTCTTTCTTCCTTCTTTCTTTCTTCAATCTTCCTCCTTTCTTACTTCTGTCTTCTTTCTTTCTTCTTTCTTTCTTCTCTCTTTCTTCTTTCTTTCTTATTTCTTTCTTCTTTCTTTCTCCTTTCTTTCTTTCTTCTTTCATTCTTCTTTCTTTCTTCTCCTTTCTTTCTTCTTTCTTTCTTCTTTCTTTCTTCTTTCTTTCTTCTTTCTTTCTTCTTTCTTTCTTTCTTCTTTCTTTCTTCTTTCATTCCTTCTGCTTTCTTTCTTTCTTCTTTCTTTCTTATTTCTTTCTTCTTTCTTTCTTCTTTCTTTCTTCTTTCTTTCTTTCTTCTTTCTTTCTTCTTTCTTTCTTCTTTCTTTCTTTCTTCTTTCTTTCTTATTTCTTTCTTCTTTCTTTCTTTCTTTCTTCTTTCTTCTTTCTTTTTTCTTTCTTTCTTCTTTCTTCTTTCTTTCTTCTTTCTCTCTTTCTTCTTTCATTCTTCTTTCTTTCTTCTTTACTCTCTTCTTTCCTTCTTCTTTCTTTCTGCTTTCTTTCTTCTTTCTTTCTATTTCTTTCTTCTTTCTTTCTTTCTTTCTTTCTTCTTTCTTCTCTCTTTATTCTTTCTTTCTTCTTTCTTTCTTTTTTTCTTCTTTCTTTCTTCTTTCTTTCTTCTTTCTTTCCTTCTTTCTTTTTTCTTTCTTCTCTCTTTATTCTTTCTTTCTTTCTTTCTTTCTTTCTTTCTTTCTTTCTTTCTTCTTTCATTCTTTCTTCTTTCCTTCTTCTTTCTTCCTTCTTTCTTTCTTATTTCTTTCTTCTTTCTTTCTCACTTCTTTCATTCTTCTTTCATTCTTCTTTCTTTCTTTCTTCTTTCTTCTTTCTTTCTTCTTTCTTTCTTCTTTCTTTATTCTTCTTCTTTCTTTCTCTTTACTCTTTCTTTTTTCTTTCTTTCTTCTTTCTTTCTTTCTTCTTCCTTTCTTCTTTCTTTCTTCTTCCTTTCTTCTTTCTTTCTTCTTTCTTTCTTCTTTCTTCTTTCTTTCAATCTTCTTTCTTTCTTTCTCCTTTCTTTCTTTTTCTTTCTTCTTTCTTTCTCCTTTCTTTCTTCTTTCTTTCTTTCTTCTTTCTTTCTTTCTTCTTTCTTTCTTCTTTCTTCCTCCTCTCTCTTTCTTTCTTCTTTCTTTCTTCTTTCTTTTTTCCTTTAATTCTTTCTTTCTTCTTTCTTTTTTTCTTTCTTCTTTCTTTCTTCTTTCTTTCTTCTTTCATTCTTTCTTCTTTCTTTCTTTCTTCTTTCTTTCTTCCTTCTTTCTTCCTTCCTTCTTTCTTATTTCTTTCTTACTTCTTTCTTCTTTCTTACTTCTTTCTTCTCTCTATCTTTCTTCTTTCTTCTTTCTTTCTTCTTTCTTGTTTTTTTCTTCTTTCTTTCTTTCTTTTTCCTTCTTCTTTCTATCTTCTTTCTTTCTTATTTCTTCCTTTCTTCTTTCTCTCTTCTTCCTTTCATCTTTCTTCTTTCTTTCTTCTTTCTTTCTTCTTCCTTTCTTCTTTCTTTCTTCTTTCTTTCTTCTTCTTCTTTCTTTCTTTCTTCTTTCATTCTTCTTTCTCTCTTTCTCCTTTCTTTCTTCTTCTTTCTTCTTTCTTTCTTCTTTCTTTCTTCTTTCTTATTTTCTTCTTTCTTTCTTCTTTCTTCCTCCTCTCTTCTTTCTTTCTTCTTTCTTTCTTCTTTCTCTTTTCTTACTTCTTTCTTTCTTCTTTCTTTCTTTCTTTCTTCTTTCTTTCTTCTTTCTTTCTTTCTTTCTTTCTTCTTTCTTTCTTCTTTCATTCCTTCTGCTTTCTTTCTTTCTTCTTTCTTTCTTATTTCTTTCTTCTTTCTTTCTTCTTTCTTTCTTCTTTCTTTCTTTCTTCTTTCTTTCTTCTTTCTTTTTTCTTTCTTTCTTCTTTCTTCTTTCTTTCTTCTTTCTCTCTTTCTTCTTTCATTCTTCTTTCTTTCTTCTTTACTCTCTTCTTTCCTTCTTCTTCCTTTCTTTTTTTCTTCTTCCTTTCTGCTTTCCTTCTTCTTTCTTTCTTCTTTCTTTCTGCTTTCTTTCTTCTTTCTTTCTTTCTTATTTCTTTATTCTTTCTTTCTTTTTTTCTTCTTTCTTTCTTCTTTCTTTCTTCTTTCTTTCTTCTTTCTTTCTTCCTTCTTTCTTTCTTCTTTCATTCTTTCTTCTTTCTTTCTTCTCTCTTTCTTTCTTCTTTCTTTCTTATTTCTTCCTTCTTTCTTTCTTTCTTTCTTCTTTCTTTCTTCTTTCTTTCTTCTTCCTTTCTTCTTTCTTTCTTCTTTATTTCTTCTTTCTTTCTTCTTTCTTTCTTCTTCCTTTCTTCTTTCTTTATTCTTTCTTTCTTCTTTCCTTCTTTCTTCTCTCCTTCCTCTTTCTTCTTTCTTTCCTCTTCCTTTCTTCTTTCTTTCTTTCTTACTTCTTTCTTTCTTCTTTCTTTTTTCTTCTTTCTTTCTCCTTTCTTTCTTCTTTCATTCTTTCTTCTTTCTTTCCTTCTTCTTTCTTTCTTCCTTCTTTCTTCTTTCTTTCTTCTTTCTTTCTTTCTTCTTTCATTCTTCTTTCTTTCTTTCTTCTTTCTTTCTTCCTTCTTTCTTCTTTCTTTCTTAATTCTTTCTTACTTCTTTCTTACTTCTTTCTCACTTCTTTCTTCTTTCTTCTTTCTTTCTTCTTTCTTTCTTCTTTCTTTCTTTTTCTTGTTTCTTTCTTCTTTCTTTCTTTCTTCTTTCTTTCTTCTTCTTCTTTCTCTTTTCTTTCTTCTTTCTTTCCTCTTTCTTCTTCCTTTCTTCTTCCTTTCATCTTTCTTTCTTCTTTCTTTCTTTTTTCTTTCTTCTTTCATTCTTTCTTCTTTCTTTCCTTCTTTCTTTCTTCTTCCTTTCTTCTTTCTTTCTTCTTTCTTTCTCACTTCTTTCATTCTTCTTTCTTTCTTCTTTCTTTCTTTCTTCTTTCTTTCTTTCCTCTTTCTTTCTTTCCTCTTTCTTCTTTCTTTCTTTCTTCTTTCTTCATTCTTTCTTTCTTCTTTCTTTCTTACTTCTTTCCTTCTTCTTTCTTTCTTCTTTCTTTCTTACTTCTTTCTTTCTTCTTTCTTTCTTCCTTCTTTCTTCTTTTATTCTTTCTTCTTTCTTTCTTCTTTCTTCTTTCTTTCTTCCTTCTTTCTTCCTTCCTTCTTTCTTCTTTCTTTCTTAATTCTTCCTTCTTTCCTACTTCTTTTATATTTCTTTCTTACTTCTTTCTTCTTTCTATCTTCTTTCTCTCTTTCTTCTTTCTTTCTTCTTTATTTCTCCTTTCTTTCTTCTTTCTTCTTTCTTTCATCTTTCTTTCTTCTTTCTTTCTTTCTTCTTTGTTTCTTCTTTCTTTCTTCTTCCTTTCTTCCTTCTTTCTTCTTCCTTTCTTCTTTCTTCTTTCTTCTTCATTCTTTCTTTCTTCTTTCTTTCTTTATCTTTCTTCCTTCTTTATTTATTCTTTCTTTCTTCTTTTTTTCTTTCTTACTTCTTTCCTTCTTCTTTCTTTCTTCCTTCTTTCTTCCTTCCTTCATTCTTCTTTCTTTCTTACTTCTTCCTTACTTCCTTCTTACTTCTTTCATATTTCTTTCTTTCTTCTTTCTTTCTTCTTCCTTCTTTCTTTCTTCTTTCTTTCTTCTTTCTTTCTTCTTTCTTTCTTTCTTCTTTCTTTCTTCTTTCTTTCTTCTTCCTTTCTTCCTTCTTTCTTCTTCCTTTCTTCTTTCTTCTTTCTTTCTTCTTTCTTTCCTTCTTTCTTCTTTCTTTCTTCTTTCTTTCTTCTTTCTTTCTTCTTTCTTTCTTACTTCTTTCCTTCTTTTTTCTTTCTTCTTTCTTTCTTCCTTCATTCTTCCTTTTCTTTCTTTCTTCTCTCTTCCTTCTTTCTTCTTTCTTTCTTCTTTCTTTCTTCTTTCTTTCTTCTTTCATTCTTCTTTCTTTCCTTCTTCTTTCTTTCTTCTTTATTTCTTTCTTCTTTCTTGCCTCTTTCTTTCTTCTTTCTTTCTTCTTTCTTTCTTCTTTCTTTCTTCTTTCTTTATGCTTCCTTTCTTCCTTCTTTCTTCTTTCTTTCTTCTTTCTTTCTTCCTTCTTTCTTTCTTTTTTCCCTCTTCCTTCTTTCTTCTTTCTTTCTTCTTTCTTTCTTCTTTCTTTCTTCTTTCTTTCTTCTTTCTTTCTTTCTTACTTCTTTCTTTCTTCTTTCTTTTTTCTTTCTTTCTTTCTTTCTTCTTCCTTTCCTCTTTCATTCTTTCTTCTTTCTTTCTTTCTTCTTCCTTTCTTCTTTCCTTATTCTTCCTTTCTTCTTTCTTTCTTCTTTCTTTCTTCTTTCTTTCTTCCTTCTTTCTTTCTTCTTTCTTCCTCCTTTCTTCTTTCTTTATTCTTTCTTTATTCTTTCTTTCTTCTTCCTTTCTTCTTTCCTTATTCTTCCTTTCTTCTTTCTTTCTACATTCTTTCTTCCTTCTTCTTTCTTTCTTCTTTCTCTGTTCTTCTATCATTCTTCTTCCTTTCTTCTTTCCTTCTTCTTTCTTTCTTCTTTCTTTCTGCTTTCTTTCTTCTTTCTTTCTACTTTCTTTCTTCTTTCTCTCTTTCTTTCTTTTTTCTTTCTTTTCTCTTTATTCTTTCTTTCTTCTTTCTTTCTTTTTTTCTTCTTTCTTTTTTCTTTCTTTCTTCTTTCTTTCCTTCTTATTTCTTTCTTCTTTCTTTCTTCTTTCTTTCTTCTTTCTTTCTCACTTTTTCATTCTTCTTTCTTTCTTTCTTCTTTCTTTCTTCTTTCTTCTTTCTTCCTTCTTTCTTTCTTCTTTATTTCTTCCTCTTTCTTCTTTCTTTTTTCTTTTATTCTTTCTTCTTTCTTTCTTTCTTCTTTCTTTCTTACTTCTTTCTTTCTTCTTTCTTTCTTCTTTCTATCATCTTTCTTTCTTCTTTCTTCCTTTCTTCTTTCTTTCTTCTTCCTTTCTTCTTTCTTCTTTCTTTCTTCTTTCTTTCTTCTTCCTTTCTTCTTTCTTTCTTATACCTTTCTTCTTTCTTTCTTCTTCCTTTCTTCTTTCTTCTTTCTTTATTCTTTCTTTATTCTTTCTTTCTTTCTTCTTCCTTTCTTCTTTCATTCTTTCTTCTTTCTTTCTTTCTTCTTTCTTTCTTCTTTCTTTATTCTCTCTTTCTTCTTTCTTTCTTCTTCCACTCTTCTTTCTTTATTCTTACTTTCTTCTTTCTTTCTTCTTTCTTTCTTCCTGCTTTCCTTCTTCTTTCTTCCTCCTTTCTTCTTTCTTTCTTCTTTCTTTCTTCTCTCTTTCTTCTTTCTTTCTTCTTCCATTCTTCTTTCTTTCTTCTTTCTTCTTCCTTCTTCTTTCTGTCGTCCCTCTTTCTTTCTTTCTTCTTTCTTCCTCCTTTCTTCTTTCTTCTTTCTTTCATTCTTCATTCTTTCTTTCTTCTTTCTTCCTCCTCTCTTCTTTCTTTCTTCTTTCTTTCTTCTTTCTTTCTTTCTTATTTCTTTCTTTCGTCTTTCTTCTGTCTTTCTTCTTTCTTTCCTCTTTCTTCTTTCTTTCTTCTTCCTTTCTTCTTTCTTCTTCCTTTCTTCTTTCTTCTTTCTTTCTTCTTTCTTTCTTCTTTCTTTCTTCTTTCTTTCTTCTTTCTTTCTTTCTTCTTCCTTTCTTCTTTCATTCTTTCTTCTTTCTTTTTTTCTTCTTTCTTTCTTCTTTCTTTCTTCTCTCTTTCTTCTTTCTTTCTTCTTACTTTCTTCTTTCTTTATTCTTCCTTTCTTCTTTCTTTCTTCTTTCTTTCTGCTTTCTTTCTTCCTTCTTTCTTTCTTATTTGTTCCTCCTTTCTTCTTTCTTTCTTCTTTCTTTATTCTTTCTTTCTTCCTTCTTCCTTTCTTCTTTCTTTCTTTCTTATTCCTTTCTTCTTTCTTTCTTCTTCCTTTCTTCTTTCTTCTTTCTTTCTTGTTCCTTTCTTATTTCTTTCTTTCTTATTCCTTTCTTCTTTCATACTTTCTTCTTTCTTTCTTTCTTCTTTCTTTCTTATTTCTTTCTTCTTCCTTTCTTCTTTCTTTATTCTTCCTTTCTTCTTTCTTTCTTCTTTCTTTCTTCTTTCTTTCTACCTTCTTTATTTCTTCATTCTTCCTCCTTTCTTCTTTCTTTATTCTTTCTTTATGCTTTCATTCTTCTTTCGTTCTTCTTTTTATCTTCTTACTTTCTTCATTCTTTCATACTTCTTTCTTCCTTCTTTCTTACTTCTGTCTTCTTTCTTTCTTCTTTCTTTCTTTCTTCTTTCTTTTTTCTTTCTTTCTTCTTTCTTCTTTCTTTCTTCTATCTCTCTTTCTTCTTTCCTTCTTCTTCCTTTCTTCTTTTTTTATTTTTCCTTTCTTTTTTCCTTCTTCTTTCTTTCTTCTTTCTTTCTGCTTCCTTTCTTCTTTCTTTCTCCTTTCTTTCTTCTTTCTTTCTTACTTTCTTTCTTTTTCTTTCTTCTCTCTTTATTCTTTCTTTCTTCTTTCTTTCTTTCTTACTTCTTTCTTTCTTCTTTCTTTTTCTTTCTTTCTTCTTCTTTCTTTCTTCTTTCCTTCTTCTTTCATTCTTTCTTCTTTCTTTCCTTCTTCTTTCTTTCTTCTTTCTTTCTTCTTTCTTTCTTCTTTCTTCTTCTTTCTTTCTTCTTTCTTTCTTCCTTCTTTCTTTCTTATTTCTTCCTCCTTTCTTCTTTCTTTCTTCTTTCTTTCTTACTTCTTTCTTTCTTCTTTCTTTCTTCTTTCTTTCATTCTTCATTCTTTCTTATTTCTTTCTTCCTCTTCTTTCTTTCTTCTTTCTTTCTTCTTTCTTTTTTTCTTACTTCTTTCTTTCTTCTTTCTTTCTTCTTTATATCTTTCTTCTTTCTTTCTTCATTCTTTCTTCTTTCATTCTTTCTTCTTTCTTTCTTCGTTCTTTCTTCCTTCCTTCTTTCTTATTTCTTTCTTACTACTTTCTTCTTTCTTACTTCTTTTTTCTTTCTACCTTCTTTCTTTATTTCTTCTTTCTTTCTTCTTCCTTTCTTCTTTCTTTCTTCTTTCTTGTTTCTTTCTTCTTTCTTTTTTTCTTCTTTCTTTCTTTCTTCTTTCTTTCTTCTTTCTTTCTTCTTTATATCTTCTTTCTTTCTTCTTTCTTCCTTTCTTCTTTCTTTCTTCTTCCTTTCTTACTTTCTTTCTTTTTTCTTTCTTCTCTCTTTATTCTTTCTTTCTTCTTTCTTTCTTTCTTACTTCTTTCTTTCTTCTTTCTTTTTTCTTTCTTTCTTTCTTCTTTCTTTCTTCTTTCCTTCTTCTTTCATTCTTTCTTCTTTCTTTCCTTCTTCTTTCTTTCCTCTTTCTTTCTTCTTTCTTTCTTCTTTCTTCTTCTTTCTTTCTTCTTTCTTTCTTCCTTCTTTCTTTCTTATTTCTTCCTCCTTTCTTCTTTCTTTCTTCTTTCTTTCTTACTTCTTTCTTTCTTCTTTCTTTCTTCTTTCTTTCATTCTTCATTCTTTCTTATTTCTTTCTTCCTCTTCTTTCTTTCTTCTTTCTTTCTTCTTTCTTTTTTTCTTACTTCTTTCTTTCTTCTTTCTTTCTTCTTTATATCTTTCTTCTTTCTTTCTTCATTCTTTCTTCTTTCATTCTTTCTTCTTTCTTTCTTTCTTCTTCCTTTCTTCTTTCTTTCTTCTTCCTTTCTTCTTTCTTTCTTCTTTCTTTCTTCTTTCTTTCCTTCTTCTTTCTTTCTTCTTTCTTTCTGCTTTCTTTCTTCTTTCTTTCTACTTTCTTTCTTTCTTTCTTTTTTTCTTTCTTTTTTCTTTCTTCTCTCTTTCTTCGTTCTTTCTTCCTTCCTTCTTTCTTATTTCTTTCTTACTACTTTCTTCTTTCTTACTTCTTTTTTCTTTCTACCTTCTTTATTTCTTCTTTCTTTCTTCTTCCTTTCTTCTTTCTTTCTTCTTTCTTGTTTCTTTCTTCTTTCTTTTTTTCTTCTTTCTTTCTTTCTTCTTTCTTTCTTCTTTCTTTCTTCTTTATATCTTCTTTCTTTCTTCTTTCTTCCTTTCTTCTTTCTTTCTTCTTCCTTTCTTCTTTCTTCTTTCTTTCTACTTTCTTTCTTCTTCCTTTCTTCTTTCTTTCTTCTTCCTTTCTTCTTTCTTTCTTCTTTCTTTCTTCTTTCTTTCTTCCTTCTTTATTTCTTCATTCTTCCTCCTTTCTTACTTCTTTATTCTTTCTTTATGCTTTCTTTCTTCTTTCTTTCTTCTTTCTATCTTCTTACTTTCTTCATTCTTTCATACTTCTTTCTTACTTCTTTCTTACTTCTGTCTTCTTTCTTTCTTCTTTCGTTCTTTCTTCTTTCTTTTTTCTTTCTTTCTTCTTTCTTCTTTCTTTCTTCTTTCTCTCTTTATTCTTTCCTTCTTCTTCCTTTCTTCTTTTTTTCTTTTTCCTTTCTTCTTTCCTTCTGCTTTCTTTCTTCTTTCTTTCTACTTTCTTTCTTCTTTCTTTCTTCTTTCTTTCTTCTTTCTTTCTTTCTTACTTCTTTCTTTCTTCTTTCTTTTTTCTTTCTTTCTTTCTTTCTTCTTTGTTTCTTCTTTCTTTCTTCTTTCATTCTTTCTTCTTTCTTTCCTTCTTCTTTCTTTCTTCTTTCTTACTTTATTCTTTCTTTCTTCTTTCTTTCTCACTTCCTTCATTCTTCTTTCTTTCTTTCTTCTTTCTTTCTTCTTTCTTCTTTCTTTCTTCTTTCTTTATTCTTTCTTTCTTTCTTGTTTCTTCTTTCTTTCTTCTTTTATTCTTTCTTCTTTCTTTATTTCTTCTCTCTTCCTTTCTTCTTTCTTTCTTCTTTCCTTCTTCCTTCTTTCTTCCTTCCTTCTATCTTATTTCTTTCTTACTTCTTTCTTCTTTCTTACTTCTTTCTTCTTTCTATCTTCTTTCTTTCTTTCTTCTTTCTTTCTTCTTTCTTTCTTCTTTCTTGTTTCTTTCTTCTTTCTTTCTTTCTTCTTTCTTTCTTCTTTCTTTCTTCTTTCTATCTTCTTTCTTTCTTCTTTTTTCCTTTCTTCTTTCTTTCTTCTTCCTTTCTTCTTTCTTCTTTCTTTCTTCTTTCTTTCTTCTTCCTTTCTTCTTTCTTTCTTCTTCCTTTCTTCTTTCTTCTTTCTTTCTTCGTTCTTTCTTCTTTCTTCTTTCTTTCTTTCTTCTTTCTTTCTTTCTTCTTTCATTCTTCTTTATTTCTTTCTCCTTTCTTTCTTCTTTCTTTCTTCTTTCTTTCTTCTTTCATTCTTTCTTTCTTCTTTCTTTCTTTCTTCTTTCTTTCTTCTTTCTTTCTTTCTTTCTTCCTTCTTTCTTTTCTCTTTCTTTCTTTCTTCTTTTTTCTTTATCATTCTTTCTTCTTTCTTCTTTCTTTATTCTTCCTTTCTTCTTTCTTTCTTCTTTCTTCTTCTTTCTTTCTTCTTTCTTTCTTCCTTCTTTCTTTCTTATTTCTTCCTCCTTTCTTCTTTCTTTCTTCTTTCTTTCTTCTTTCTTTCTTACTTCTTTCTTTCTTCTTTCTTTCTTCTTTCTTTCATTCTTCATTCTTTCTTATTTCTTTCTTCCTCTTCTCTTCTTTCTTTCTTCTTTCTTTCTTCTTTCTTTTTTTCTTACTTCTTTCTTTCTTCTTTCTTTCTTCTTTATTTCTTTCTTCTTTCTTCTTTCATTCTTTCTTCTTTCATTCTTTCTTCTTTCTTTCTTCTTTCTTTCTTCTTTCTTTCTTTCTTCTTTCTTTCTTCTTCCTTTCTTCTTTCTTTCTTCTTCCTTTCTTATTTCTTTCTTCTTTCTTTCTTCTTTCTTTCTTTCTTCTCTCCTTCTTCTTTCTTCTTTCTTTCTTCTTTCTTTCTTCTTTCTTTCTTTCTTCTTTCTTTCTTCTTTCTTTATTTATTCTTTCTTTTTTCTTTCATTCTTTCTTCTTTCTTTCTTTCTTCTTTCATTCTTCTTTCTTTCCTCTTTTTTCTTCTTTCTTTCTTTCTTTCTTCTTTCTTTCTTCTTTCTTTTTTCTTCTTTCTTTCTTCTTTCTTTCTTCTTTCATTCTTTCTTCTTTCTTTCCTTCTTCTTTCTTCCTTCTTTCTTTCTTCTTTCTCCTTTCTTTCTCCTTTCTTTCTTCTTTCTTTCTTCCTTCTTTCTTCTTTTTTCTTCTTTCTTTCTTACTTCTTTCTTACTTCTTTCTTACTTCTTTCTTACTTCTTTCTCACTTCTTTCTTCTTTCTTTCTTCTTTTTATTCTTTCTTTCTTCTTTCTTTCTTCTTTCTTCTTTCTTTCTTCTTTCTTTCTTTCTTCTTTCCTCTTTCTTTCTTCTTTCTTTCTTCTTTCTTCTTCCTTTCTTCTTCCTTTCATCTTTCTTTCTTCTTTGTTTGTTCTTTCTTTCTTCTTTCTTTCTTTCTACTTTCTTTCTTCTTTCTTCCTTCTTCCTTCTTTCTTTCATCTTTCTTTCTTCTTTCTTCTTTCTTTCTTCTTATTTTCTTATTTCTTTCTTCTTTTTACTTTCTTCTTTCTTTCCTTCTACTTTCTTTCTTCTTTATTTCTTCTTTCTTTCTTTCTTCTATCTTTTTTCTTTCTTCTTTCTTTCTTCTTTCTTTCTTCTTTCTTTCTTTCTTCTTTCTTTCTTCTTTCTTTCTTCTTTCTTTCTTCTTTCTTTCTTTCTTCTTTCTTTCTTCTTTCTTTCTTTATTCTGTCTTTCTTCTTTCATTCTTCTTTCTTTCTTTCTTCTTTCTTTCTTCTTTCTTTCTTCTTTCTTTCTTTCTTACTTCTTTCTTTCTTCTTTCTTTCTACTTTCTTTCTTCTTTCTTTCCTCTTTCTTCTTTCTTTCTTCTTCCTTTTTTCTTTCTTCTTCCTTTCTTATTTCTTCTTTCTTTCTTCTTTCTTTCTTCTTCCTTTCTTCTTTCTTTCTTCTTCCTTTCTTCTTTCTTTCTTCTTTATTTCTTCTTTCTTCTTTCTTTCGATCTTCTTTCTTTCTTTCTCCTTTCTTTCTTTTTCTTTCTTCTTTCTTCTTTCTTTCTTCTTTCTTTCTTTCTTCTTTCTTTCTTCTTCTTTTCTTTCGTTCTTCTTTCTTTTTTCCTTACTTCTTTCTTTCTTTCTTTCTTCTTTCCTTCTTCTTTCTTTCTTCTTTCATTCTTTCTTCTTTCTTTCTTTCTTCTTTCTTTCTTATTTCTTTCTTCTTTCTTTCTTTCTTTCTTCACTCTTTCTTCTTTCTTTCTTCTTTCTTTCTTCTTTCTTTCTTCTTTCTTTCTTTCTTCTTTCTTTCGTCTTTCTTTCTTCTTTCTTTCTTTCTTCTTTCTTTCTTATTTCTTTCTTCTTTCTTTCTTTCTGTCTTCTTTCTTTCTTCTTTCTTTCTTCTTTCTTTCTTTCTTCTTTCTTTCTTATTTCTTTTTTCTTTCTTTCTTCTTTCTTTCTTCTTTCTCTCTTTCTTCTTTCATTCTTCTTTCTTTCTTCTTTCTCTCTTCTTTCCTTCTTCTTCCTTTCTTCTTTTTTTCTTCTTCCTTTCTTCTTTCTTTCTTCTTTCTTTCTGCTTTCTTTCTTCTTTCTTTCTTCTTCCTTCTTTCTTTCTTCTTTTATTCTTTCTTCTTTCTTTCTTTCTTCTTTATTTCTTCTTTCTTTCTTCTTTCTTTCTTCCTTCTTTCTTCCTTCCTTCTTTCTTATTTCTTTCTTACTTATTTCTTCTTTCTTACTTCTTTTTTCTTTCTATCTTCTTTCTTTCTTTCTTCTTTCTTTCTTCTTTCTTTCTTCTTGCTTTCTTCTTTCTTTCTTCTTTCTTGTTTCTTTCTTCTTTATTTCTTTCTTCTTTATTTCTTTCTCCTTTCTGTCTTCTTTCTTTCTTCTTTCTATCTTCTTTCTTTCTTCTTTCTTCCTTTCTTCTTTCTTACTTCTTCCTTTCTTCTTTTTTCTTTCTTTCTTCTTTATTTCTACTTGCTTTCTTCTTTCTTTCTTCTTCCTTTCTTCTTTCTTCTTTCTTTCTTCTTTCTTTCTTTCTTCTTCCTTTCTTCTTTCTCTCTTTCTTCTTTCATTTTCTTTCTTACTTCTTTCTTTCTTCTTTCTTTCTTCTTTCATTCTTTCTTCTTTCTTTCCTTCTTTCTTTCTTCTTCTTTTCTTCTTTCTTTCTTCTTTCTTTCTCACTTCTTTCATTCTTCTTTCTATCTTCTTTCTTTCTTCTTTCTTTCTTCTTTCTTTCTTCTTTCTTTCTTTCTTTCTTCTTTATTCTTTCTTTCTTCTTTTATTCTTTCTTCTTTCTTTCTTTTTTTCTTCTTTCTTTCTTCCTTCTTTCTTCCTTCCTTCTTTCTTATTTCTTTCTTACGTCTTTCTTCTTTCTTACTTCTTTCTTCTTTCTATCTTTCTTTCTTTCTTCTTTCTTTCTTCTTCCTTTCTTCTTTCTTTCTTCTTTCTTTCTTCTTTCTTCTTTCTTTCGATCTTCTTTCTTTCTTTCTCCTTTCTTTCTTTTTCTTTCTTCTTTCTTTCTTCTTTCTTTCTTTCTTCTTTCGTTCTTCTTTCTTTTTTCCTTACTTCTTTCTTTCTTTCTTCTTTCTTTCTTCTTTCTTTCTTCTTTCATTCTTTCTTCTTTCTTTCTTTCTTCTTTCTTTCTTATTTCTTTCTTCTTTCTTTCTTTCTTTCTTCTTCACTCTTTCTTCTTTCTTTCTTCTTTCTTCCTTCTTTCTTCTTTCTTTCTTCTTTCTTTCTTTCTTCTTTCTTTCTTCTTTCTTTCTTCTTTCTTTCTTTCTTCTTTCTTTCTTATTTCTTTTTTCTTTCTTTCTTCTTTCTTCTTTCTTTCCTCTTTCTCTCTTTCTTCTTTCGTTCTTCTTTCTTTCTTCTTTCTCTCTTCTTTCCTTCTTCTTCCTTTCTTCTTTTTTTCTTCTTCCTTTCTTCTTTCCTTCTTCTTTCTATCTTCTTTCTTTCTGCTTTCTTTCTTCTTCCTTCTTTCTTTCTTCCTTCTTTCTTCCTTCCTTCTTTCTTATTTCTTTCTTACTTCTTTCTTCTTTCTTACTTCTTTTTTCTTTATATCTTCATTCTTTCTTTATTGTTTCTTTCTTCTTTCTTTCTTTCTTCGTTCTTTATTTCTTCTTTCTTTCTTCTTTCTTTCTTCTTTCTATCTTCTTTCTTTCTTCCTTCTTCCTTTCTTCTTTCTTTCTTCTTCCTTTCTTCTTTCTTCTTTCTTTCATCTTCCTTTCTTCTTTCTTTATTCTTCCTTTCTTCTTTCTTCTTTCTTTCTTCTTTCTTTCTTCTTTCTTTCTTTCTTCTTCCTTTCTTCTTTCATTCTTTCCTCTTTCTTTGTTTCTTCTTTCTTTCTTCTCTCTTTCTTCTCTCTTTCTTCTTCCTTTCTTCTTTCTTTATGCTTCCTTTCTTCTTTCTTTACTCTTCCTTTCTTCTTTCTTTCTTCTGTCTTTCTTCTTTCCTTCTTCCTTCTTTCTTTCTTCTTTCTTCCTCCTTTATTCTTTCTTTATTCTTTCTTTATTCTCTCTTTCTTCTTTCTTTCTTCTATCTATCTTCTTTCTTTCTTCATTCTTTCTTACTTCTTTCTTACTTCTGTCTTCTTTCTTTCTTTTTTCTTTCTTTCTTCTTTCTTTTTTCTTTCTTTCTTCTTTCTTCTTCCTTTCTTCTCTCTTTCTTCCTTCATTCTTCTTTCTTTCTTCTTTCTCTCTTCTTTCCTTCTTCTTCCTTTCTTCTTTTTTTCTTCTTCCTTTCTTCTTTCCTTCTTCTTTCTTTCTTCTTTCTTTCTGCTTTCTTTCTTCTTTCTTTCTACTTTCTTTGTTCTTTCTTTCTTTATTTCTTTTTTCTTTCTTTTCCCTTTATTATTTCTTTCTTCTTTCTTTCTTTCTTACTTCTTTCATTCTTCTTTCTTTTTTCTTTCTTTCTTTCTTCTTTCTTTCTTCTTTCTTTCTTCTTTCATTCTTTCTTCTTTCTTTCCTTCTTTCTTTCTTCTTCTTTTCTTCTTTCTTTCTTCTTTCTTTCTCACTTCTTTCATTCTTCTTTCTTTCTTCTTTCTTCTTTCTTTCTTCTTTCTTTCTTCTTTCTTTCTTCTTTCTTTCTTCTTTCTTTCTTCTTTCTTTCTTCTTTCTTTCTTCTTTCTTCCTTTCTTCTTTCTTTCTTCTTTCTTTCTTCTTTCTTCTTTCTTTCGATCTTCTTTCTTTCTTTCTCCTTTCTTTCTTTTTCTTTACTCTTTCTTTCTTCTTTCTTTCTACTTTCTTTCTTTCTTCTTTCTTTCTTTCTTCTTTCTTTCTTCTTTCTTTTTTCCTTACTTCTTTCTTTCTTCTTTCTTTCTTTCTTTCTTCTTCCTTTCTTCTTTCTTTCTCCTTCCTTTCTTTTTTCTTCTTTCTTTCTTCTTTCTTTCTTCTTTCTTTATTTCTTCTTCCTTTCTTCTTTCATTCTTTCCTCTTTCTTTCTTCTTTCTTTCTTCTTTCTTTCTTCTCTCTTTCTTCTTTCTTTCTTCTTCCATTCTACTTTCTTTATGCTTCCTTTCTTCTTTCTTTATTCTTTCTTTCTTCTTTCTTTCTTCTTTCTTTCTTCCTTCTTTCTTTCTTCTTTCTTCCTCCTTTCTTCTTTCTTTATTCTTTATTTATTCTCTCTTTCTTCTTTCTTTCTTCTTTCTATCTTATTTCTTTCTTCATTCTTTCTTACTTCTTTCTTACTTCTTTCTTACTTCTGTCTTCTTTCTTGCTTCTTTCTTTCTTTCTTCTTTCTTTTTTCTTTCTTTCTTCTTTCTTTCTTTCTTCTTTCTTTCCTCTTTCTTTCTTCTTTCTTTCTTCTTTCTTCTTCCTTTCATCTTTCTTTCTTCTTTGTTTCTTCTTTCTTTCTTCTTACTATCTTTCTTCTTTCTTTCTTCTTTCTTCCTTCTTTCATCTTTCTTTCATCTTTCTTTCTTCTTTCTTTCTTCTTTCTTTCTTCTTTCTTTCTTCTTTCTTACTTTCTTCTTTCTTTCCTTCTACTTTCTTTCTTCTTTCTTTCTTTTTTCTTTCTTTCTTCTATCTTTTTTCTTTCTTCTTTCTTTCTTCTATATTTCTTCTTTCTTTCTTCTTTCATTCTTTCTTCTTTCTTTCTTTCTTCTTTCTTTCTTCTTTCTTTGTTCTTTCTTTCTTCTTTCTTTCTTCATTCTTTCTTTCTTCTTTATTCTTTCTTTCTTCTTTTATTCTTTCTTCTTTCTTTCTTTCTTCTTCCTTTCTTCTTTCTTTCTTCTTTCTTTCTTCTTTATTGTTTCTTTCTTCTTTCTTTCTTTCTTCTTTCTTTCTTCTTTCTTTCTTCTTTCTATCTTCTTTCTTTCTTCTTTCTTCCTTTCTTCTTTCTTTCTTCTTCCTTTCTTCTTTCTTCTTTCTTTCTTCTTTCTTTCTTCTTCCTTTCTTCTTTCTTTCTTCTTCCTTTCTTCTTTCTTTCTTCTTTCTTTCTTCTTTCTTCTTTCTTCTTTCTTTTGATCTTCTTTCTTTCTTTCTCCTTTCTTTTTCTTTCCTCTTTCTTTCTTCTTTCTTTCTTCTTTCTTTCTTTCTTCTTTCTTTCTTTCTTCTTTCTTTCTTCTTTCTTCCTCCTCTCTTCGTTCTTTCTTCTTTCTTTCTTCTTTCCTTCTTCTTTCATTTTTCCTTACTTCTTTCTTTATTCTTTCTTTCTTTCTTTCTTCTTCCTTTCTTCTTTCTTTCTTCTTCCTTTCTTTTTTCTTCTTTCTTACTTCTTTCTTTCTTCTTTCTTTCTTTCTTCTTCCTTTCTTCTTTCATTCTTTCCTCTTTCTTTCTTCTTTCTTTCTTCTTTCTTTCTCCTCTCTTTCTTCTTCCTTTCTTCTTCCATTCTTCTTTCTTTATGCTTCCTTTCTTCTTTCTTTATTCTTCCTTTCTTCTTTCTTTCTTCTTTCTTTCTTCTTTCTTTCTTCTTTCTTCCTTCTTTCTTTCTTCTTTCTTCCTCCTTTCTTCTTTCTTTATTCTTTCTTTATTCTCTCTTTCTTCTTTCTTTCTTCTTTCTATCTTCTTTCTTTCTTCATTCTTTCTTACTTCTTTCTTACTTCTTTCTTCTATCTTCTTTCTTTCTTCTTTCTTTCTTTCTTCTTTCTTTTTTCTTTCTTTCTTCTTTCTGCTTTCTTTCTTCTTTCTTTCTTCTTTCTTTCTTTCTTTTTTCCTTCTTCTCTCTTTCTTCTTTCTTTCTTCTTTCATTCTTTCTTACTTCTTTCTTTCTTTTTTGTTTTTTCTTTCTTTCTTTCTTCTTTCTTTCTTCTTTCTTTCTTCTTTCTTGTTTCTTTCTTCTTTCTTTCTTTCTTATTTCTTTCTTTCTTCTTTCTTTCCTCTTTCTTTCTTCTTTCTTTCTTCTTTCTTCTTCCTTTCTTCTTCCTTTCATCTTTCTTTCTTCTTTGTTTCTTCTTTCTTTCTTCTTACTTTCTTTCTTCTTTCTTTCTTCTTTCTTCCTTCTTTCTTTCATCTTTCTTTCTTCTTTCTTTCTTCTTTCTTTCTTCTTTCTTTCTTCTTTCTTACTTTCTTCTTTCTTTCCTTCTACTTTCTTTCTTCTTTCTTTCTTTTTTCTTTCTTTCTTCTATCTTTTTTCTTTCTTCTTTCTTTCTTCTATATTTCTTCTTTCTTTCTTCTTTCATTCTTTCTTCTTTTTTCTTTCTTCTTTCTTTCTTCTTTCTTCCTTCTTTCTTTCTTCTTTCTTTCTTTCTTACTTCTTTCTTTCTTCTTCCTTTCTTCTTTCTTCTTCCTTTCTTCTTTCTTCTTTTTTTCTTCTTTCTTTCTTCTTTCTTTCTTCTTTATTTCTTCTTTCTTTCTTCTTTCTTTCTTCTTTCTTTCTTCTTCCTTTTCTCTTTCTTTATTCTTACTTTCTTCCTTCTTTCTTCTTTCTTAATTCTTTCTTTCTTCCTTCTTTCTTTCTTTGCTCTTTCTTCCTTCTTTCTTCTCTCTTTCTTCTTTCTTTCTTCTTCCTATCTTCTTTCTTTATTCTTCCTTTCTCCTTTCTTTCTTGTTTCTTTCTTCTTTCTTTCTTCCTTCTTTCTTTCTTCATTCTTCCTCCTTTCTTACTTCTGTCTTCTTTCTTTCTTCTTTCTTTCTTCTCTCTTTCTTCTTTCTTTCTTCTTTCTTCTTTCTTCTTTCTTCTTTCTTTCTTCTTTCTCTGTTCTTCTTTCATTCTTCTTTCTTTCTTCTTTCTCTCTTCTTTCCTTCTTCTTCCTTTCTTCTTTTTTCTTCTTCCTTTCTTCTTTCCTTCTCCTTTCTTTCTTCTTTCTTTCTGCTTTCTTTCTTCTTTCTTTCTACTTTCTTTCTTCTTTCTTTCTTTCTTTCTTTTTTCTTTCTTCTCTCTTTATTCTTTCTTTCTTTCTTTCTTTCTTTCTTTCTTCTTTCATTCTTTCTTCTTTCCTTCTTCTTTCTTTCTTCTTTCTTTCTTATTTCTTTCTTCTTTCTTTCTCACTTCTTTCATTCTTCTTTCATTCTTCTTTCTTTCTTTCTTCTTTCTTCTTTCTTTCTTCTTTCTTTCTTCTTTCTTCTTTCTTTCTTCTTTTACTCTTTCTTTTTTCTTTCTTTCTTCTTTCTTTCTTCTTCCTTTCTTCTTTCTTTCTTCTTCCTTTCTTCTTTCTTTCTTCTTTCTTTCTTCTTTCTTCTTTCTTTCAATCTTCTTTCTTTCTTTCTCCTTTCTTTCTTTTTCTTTCTTCTTTCTTTCTTCTTTCTTTCTTCTTTCTTTCTTTCTTCTTTCTTTCTTTCTTCTTTCTTTCTTCTTTCTTCCTCCTCTCTTCTTTCTTTCTTCTTTCTTTCTTCTTTCTTTTTTCCTTAATTCTTTCTTTCTTCTTTCTTTCTTTCTTTCTTCTTTCTTTCTTCTTTCTTCTTTCTTTCTTTCTCCTTTCTTTCTTTCTTCTTTCATTCTTCTTTCTTTCTTTCTCCTTTCTTTCTTCTTTCTTTCTTCTTTCTTTCTTCTTTCTTTCTTCTTTCTTTCTTTCTTCTTTCTTTCTTCTTTCATTCCTTCTGCTTTCTTTCTTTCTTCTTTCTTTCTTATTTCTTTCTTCTTTCTTTCTTCTTTCTTTCTTCTTTCTTTCTTTCTTCTTTCTTTCTTCTTTCTTTCTTCTTTCTTTCTTTCTTCTTTCTTTCTTATTTCTTTCTTCTTTCTTTCTTTCTTTCTTCTTTCTTTCTTCTTTCTTTTTTCTTTCTTTCTTCTTTCTTCTTTCTTTCTTCTTTCTCTCTTTCTTCTTTCATTCTTCTTTCTTTCTTCTTTACTCTCTTCTTTCCTTCTTCTTCCTTTCTTTTTTCTTCTTCCTTTCTGCTTTCCTTCTTCTTTCTTTCTTCTTTCTTTCTGCTTTCTTTCTTCTTTCTTTCCTTCTTCTTTCATTCTTCTTTCTTTCTTTCTCCTTTCTTTCTTCTTTCTTTCTTCTTTCTTCTCTCTTTCTTCTTTCTTTCTTTCTTCTTTCTTTCTTTCTTCTTTCTTTCTTCTTTATTCCTCCTCTCTTCTTTCTTTCTTCTTTCTTTCTTCTTTCTTTTTTTTCTTACTTCTTTTTTTCTTCTTTGTTTCTTCTTTCTTTCTTTCTTCTTTCTTTCTTCTTTCTTTCTTTCTTATTTCTTTATTCTTTCTTTCTTTTTTCTTCTTTCTTTATTCTTTCTTTCTTCT